>NW_027159111.1:0-514 GCF_002600585.1 Cystoisospora suis
CCCCTCGTCTCGCGCGGTAACTTCCAGCCAAGGGAAACGCGTCACCCGTCCAGTGATGGCGCCGTAGTTCGACTGGTGACAGTCTTCCGATCGAGTTCTTGGCACTCGTGATTTCCGAACACACCACTGAGCTCAGGAGTGAAGTGTCATCCCTACGAGCCTGTCGAAAAACCGCTCTCGAAACAGACACCACTTCTCCGCACACCTCCAAAAGAGATGGGACAAAGACCAAAACCACTCGCCACAGCTCAGACGTACACGTCCCCAATGCCCGGTAACCCGCAGAACCTCCCGGATACATCCGCCGAGAGCCTGGGTGCACGACCAACCCATTCAGCAGCGCGTCGTAATCCCTCTACAGGCACGCCATCACGTGCTTTACACAAGAAAATTCACCGGCAGTAACTTCTCAACAACAGCTTCGAAATAGCACTAGCCACCGGCTGAAGCATTATCCCGAAGTGCCGCAGTTCCTTGGTGGCCACCCTGGGCACATCCCCAAGCGCCGGGGTAC
>NW_027159111.1:688-1143 GCF_002600585.1 Cystoisospora suis
CTCACGCTGGCCGTGGAAAATCGGAGAGAATCACCGAACCAGCGGACCACCTGCAGCAGAAAACCTAAAGACTCTCTTCTCCCCTCGCAGACAACCCACAAAGGTTCTGGAGAACTCTCAGTTTCTTCTGAGACAACGTCTGAACTGTCCGGCTCGCATGCATCCCCCCGTCCCGGGAGCAGCTCACCGGCTCCAGTCTCCAGCAGCCACTCCCATCTTTTTTCTTCTTCGTCTTCCCTTTTTTCATTTCTAACTGTGTTTGAAATCCAAAATAGGGAGAAAATAGATGCTTATATCAAGCAATGAGCGAGGGAAGAAGTTTGCCACAGCCCTGGCAACCGCCGCGAGTCTTCTGCGGCCGCCGGCGTGCCGTAAGCACACTTAATAGCCAGTCCGTACGAAAGGCGCCAGTAGAATAGCAAAAGGGACGCCCAACTTACATAGCACATTCCTGG
>NW_027159111.1:1315-1885 GCF_002600585.1 Cystoisospora suis
GCGTAGGCAGAAACGGAGAGTCTTATACTCAGGGAAGTTCCTGACCGAGACAAAGAACCAAACCACGGCTGTACGTCGCAGTTAAGCGGGAGAGTAGTGCTACCTTTGCAGCCCAACTTCTGCACTCATATATAGACGGGAGGAGTTACGAGGCGCTCTAATTGTGATAGCTGCCATAGGCTTCCTGGCTGCGCAGCCATCTAAAGATCTTGGGGTAAACGTTCAAGCTGGGGCGCCCGGGGCCCGAAGGAGAGCCACAGAGCGGATCGAGGTACTTTGCCGCGATTGCCTGCCGCACGCGACACGTCGTCAGCTCTGGTAGTTCTGCGGCTGCACCTGGAGCGATTGAGGAGAGCCAGGCAACAGTGGAACAACGTGATCTCGCCGGCCGGGCCCTCTCTTTTTCGACGCATGGCGGTTCTTGTCCCCAATGAGCCAGCTGGGTTCTCTGGCTAGCTGTGGTCCGGCAGACGTCTTTTGAGGCACGCCCAGATATGCTGCATTAGAACCGGCGCGATGCAGACGCAGTAGCGGCAGCCGAAAAGTGGTCTTGGCGAGAGAGCGCAATGG
>NW_027159111.1:2134-2469 GCF_002600585.1 Cystoisospora suis
CGACAGCGGCTTCTTCTCACATCGGCGAGAGGTCTCTTGCGAGACTTCGATGCGCATGCGTAGGAACATAGCAAGGTGGACGCCTTACGCGGCGACTCTGAAACGGTGGCAGACTTCGCGGAGCTGCCACGCGGCATGGTGAGCACTTGCCGCTGTGGACAGCAATGGCAGGAAGTGAGAATCTCGTCGGGGTGCGGAGACCTTCCGGTACAGAAGCAATAACTGCCTGTTGTTTGAGCTGTTGCACATGCTCCGCGACAAACACAACTTCGCTTGTCACACAGGGCCGCCTGATTCAAGCCTTCTCTATGGTATGCCCGCAAAAGCCTGCAGTG
>NW_027159112.1:0-11440 GCF_002600585.1 Cystoisospora suis
CGTGGTCCCGCTGGGCTATCCCCTACGTTTGTAGCTGGGCTACGCTTCCACATCCCGAAGCTGAGCCGGTGCCTGTGGCAGGCACAGCAATCTTCACTTCTCATTGTAGGAATCCGAGCTATTACATGAGGGGGTCTTCTCCTGTCTCTCCCTCTATGTTATTCCTCGTTAACCTCAGCCACCCGTCGTGTCTCTCTGTGCATGGATGGGTGGATACGTTCCTTGCCTCGCCAGCTATATATGTATATACATCTGTATGCATATATACATCCATAGAAACATAGCTGAACATACAGGTTCCTATATTCTCATCGACTGCATGCGCGTACATTCATATCTGTGTAAAACCGGACATGTAAGTTTTCCCTATCGATCTATCTGTCTCTCTTTATACACCTTGTCCGCCTACGATCTGATAGACGCTAATCCCAGATACATTCCTCAATGAAATTGGGAGACAGCTGTCGTGGAAAGTCTCGCCTTTTCTTACGCCCAAGTCAAGTAGTACTGATAGGGAGCGGTTGCGAGGATTGCAAGAGATAGAACAAGAAAGAAGGGAAGCGAGTACAACAAAACGATGCGAACCTCTCGATCTCGTCGCGAGGCTCTGTTAAGACTCTGTCTACATCCCTTAAGCAGTGAAGAAGACAGGAAGACAGTTCATACCTGGTCTTCTTAGCCTTCCTACTATACCACCTCGCACCAGTTCTTTTGCCAATCAAATCGCAGGGTTCCGAATATAAGCCGACCAGCCTCTCCCAGTAACACTACATCATTAATTTTATCAAGCGAGTCTCTCTCCCTCTTCATATGTGCGTATATGTATACATATATCTTAATATCTATGTGTATCTTTCTCTGTATGTACTTCTGTATGGGTCCTTTTCGATACTGGGCGATAGCCTAGATTTCTTCTCGCACTTCTGAATGATAAAAGAACAGCAATGACACGATTGATAGGAATTACCTTGCCCATCGAAAGAGAACATGCATCCTTGTTTGAAAGAGAGATACCCAAGTCTGTGGTGTATGTACAGCTGAAACGCACAACACCATCTTTGAAGTTCTCTTTTCTTTCTTCTTCACCATCGAGCTTTTCTTGGTAATGACCACTTTTCACTCCCTTTATTGATGAACAACTACTATCTATCTATCTATCCATCCATCTCTCACTTCTTTTCTTGTCTCCTTTTCTATTCATCTGCCTTTTCATGGTTTTCCTCTCTTCTTTCTCTTCCACAATAGTTATGCAATGACCTAAGTGTTCTTACACGCTATGGTTTATTCATCTTTTCCTTTCAAATAATCTCTCTTCTCTTTACCTATCCTTCATACACTTCTCTTTTCATCCAGCCATTTTTTAGCATTGCTAGAAAGAGAGAGAAAGAGAATCTGCTCTCTTCTTCCGAACCGCGAGTGAAAGGAAAAGTCTATCTTGGTCGTAGCTTTCCTCTTCTTGGAATGAAAGAGAAGGCAGTAGTGCAGAAGTTGTCTCATCAGCGGCTTGTTTTGCTCAACACCGTCAAGAATGCTATCTCTCTCTGCGACGATAGAGAGGGAGACTGTAGACGGCTCCATGCCTAGTCATACATACACAGATATCTATGTAGAGAGAGGGAATACAGATGGATAGATCTCTAGACAAGTATGTAGATATACATGTATATGGAGAGAGATGGAATAGATGGGTATGGGTATACCCATCGATGTATATAACTTTCTGAAGAAAGATGTGTCTACACGCATACGCAGAGCTAGACATATATATCTATGTATATACATGTATGCTGATACATCTCTTCATGTCTGTCTGGCTGTCTTTTTGGAGATACACAGGCTCATTCTTCAGGAGCTTCCATACATAGTGAGCACACCTATATCAACATATATATATATATATATATATGTGTACATGCATATATATATATATATATATACAGCTAGTCGCATATTAAGCCAAATATCCATCTATAGAAACTTTCAGTCAGAGGGAGAGAGAGCTCGAGGAGAGAGAAAGACGTGAGAAATTGTCCCTCTGTGCTTCTGATGTTTTCTACTAAGAGAATCGAAAGCGCCGACCCAAGAAGAGGAATGAAAAAGAGAAGCAGAGAATCCTTAACTACGACGAAGAAGAAAGAAGTGATCTTCCTTGATGTCTCCACTTCCTCTCTTCTCTTCTTCGGCCAGCACGTGACTGAAAAGAAGAAGAAAAGACGAAGATGATTTGGGTACATCTCCATTCGCGAGAAAGAAAGTCTAGAGAAGAAAGACACTCAGAACCATCCTCCTGCTAGATCTTCGTATTCCATGCAAATGGAGTAACACAGAGAGGAAACGAGAGAGAGATGGAGTTGTGCTGCTTGAAGAGGAGAAAGGTGGGGACTGTAGAGGATTGAATGAAAGATCAAAAAGAAGTCTCTTCCTCTTTTCTCACTTCTACTAATAAAGAACATTCACTAGTCTAGTGGTCATCCTTCTCCCTTAGCATCGACACTATTATCATCATCATCATCGAGCATCGACATCACTGTCGTCATCATCATCAGCATCGACACTGACAATCGACACCATCCTTCCTAAGAAGAGCATCGATACTCTTTTCCTCCAGACAAGTTTTGCGAATACATTTATGTAAACTCAACAGACCTCAACGACGAAGAAGAAAAACAGACGCAAACAAAAACCAAAGGAAGGACATGAAGAAAGACAGAAAGTAGCTTACAGAAATGTATGAAGGAAGATGAAGAGGCTATTTCAGTTGACCTTTACTTAGGCAGTTTCTTCAGGAAAGTGAAGAAACGATCATAGAAAGTATGAGAATCGAAAGCCCTCTTGGCGTAGCAGTAATCTAGACAAATGTCGATCCTGAAAAGAAGAAAAGAAAGCAAAGAAAATCGAGAGAAAAGCCTAGTGGAAGAGAAGAGACAAAGGAGGGGAAGAAGAAGATGATGAATAGCAAGGGGAGAAGAAGAATCGATTTCGAGACAAAGAAGAGAAGCTAGCTCTCTCAAGCAAGAACACCAGGCCTTCTCTTCACTTGGCTTTTCTCTCGCCTTTTTTGCTTTGAATGACAGTTGGTCTCTCACACAGATGATTCACACACAACGCTTATGTATATACGACTATGTATGGAAGAATATCTATGTAGGTGTATAAATATGTATATGCCTGTATGTATACGTATGTATGTATAATACAGAGGGTGTACGGTATGATACAAGCGCTAAATTCCTTGCGCCGCGATTTTGAAGTTTACGTCATAAGAGGCTTGCTGCGCCCCTGTGAGGTGCGCTTGAGAAAGGAAGTGCATGCAAACGGCTAGCCACAGCCATGCGAATGTGAAGAGCAATGAAATACAAAAGACTTTATTCACACCCACAGAAGTATAAAAACACACATGAGACAGAAAGAGCTACACATATACCGATGAACAATTATGTTGTCACTTGCACACATACATATATATATATATATATATGTATATATATGGAGATGCGAGGAGCATGGGAAAGAAGAGACAGAGAAAAGAAATGACTTGACAGGAACACTCATAGAACGCTTTTTATCCTCTCAACTCCTCTACAGAAGAGGTGTTTACTGCATGGTATGTACACCTCTACATCTACAGAGAGAGAGAAAAACATGTCGATACATACATATACACATACACATCGAAGAAAGTACATGACAAGACGGATGGTGCAAGAGACGGAATTCTATGAGAGTGGGAGTTGAGAAGTCCAATAAGCACAGAAAAGCTTCGTGTAAAAAGGTGTCATAAGAATAGAAGAAAGACACAGAATGACGATAATAGAGAGTTAGAAACAGGTCTCTCAAGCTGTATATAGAAAGGTGTATGTACGTACAGCATGTATATACACCCAAGTGGACAATAGAGACTTATGATTGAAGATCATTCCGTAGAACTCTTTGAGCTTGTAAAGAGAACAAGGAAAGAGGAGGGAAAGAAAGAAGGTATCTTGAAGTGAGAAAGAATGAAAGCTTTTCTTCTGTTAGGCTTCATACCATTCCTTCTTCCTTGGAGTGATCAGGCAGGCTACAGACAGAGTCGAAAAGGTAAGAAAACCAAACGTCGCAGACAACCGGGGACCTGCAGAGACACCCGAATGAAGAAAAAACAGAAAAAAGAAAACATCCCTTATATACGGAAGCATTACCTATCTATCTATCTATCTATCTTTGATCTATCTATCTATCTATCTTTGATCTATCTATCTATCTATCTATCTTGACGTAGACTTGCAGAGAATATGAGAAAGAAGAGCCTCCTGCTGGCGCGTGGTTGCGAGACAGAAAAAAGAAGAGATAGATGCGGAGACAGATTGAAGATAGATAGAGAGACAGATTCAAGATAGAGAAATAGATAAAATGCACCTTCAAAGAAACGAAGTTTCATCTAAGGAAAGCGGGAGAGAGATAAAAGGCGAAGGAACGAGAATACCTCTATTACTGAGAGGTGTATATACATACACCCGGAAAAAGAAAGAAATAGAGAGAAAGAGGAAGTGAGGTATGAGGCTCTCTCTCAGTTTACCGATTCCTCGTGTTGACCGTCTCCATGGCTGCACGTCAGCAGGAGAAGCCTTTGAGCTATCCATTTTCTCTCAAACCTTGTAAGGGAGAGAAACAGACAGAAAACGAAGGAAGAGGTTCTCTCTTGAAGGGGCTTTTCTTCGATTGATGCGCAAGTAAAGAACAGGCGGAAGAGGAAGAGGAAGAAGAAGAAATGTCGGGAGAAAAGTCAGACTGATGACAAGCGCAGAGAGGATTGAAGAAGAGGGAACGTGTTGAAAAGAGTTGCAGTTTCTATAGACTTCTCATTTAGACATACGTACGAGTAGGTGAACATACACCGGACAGACAGACTCCGTCTTTGTCAAATCACATGTGCTCTTGACTGTTTCCTTCCTCGGCTAGTCCCGTTGCATGCCTACAAGAAAAAGAAGATAGATGGAACAAACATGAACCCATCAACATACTTTACAAGAGTCCTTTCCCGCCACATTTAGTCGATCAACGACGGTTAAAGTCAGTGGACCGACTAAGGTATTGAGAGAAAACCATCGGTTAATAGAAGAGGTGTCACAAACGACTACCAAGTGTACAGGCACATTTTTCTCGGATGGAAATGCAGTTCCTCAGCGGAATTTCTCTTCTATAAGACGAAGCTTGCGAAACTAAGAAAGAGGCATTGTTGTTGTTGGTAGCTCTTTCCAATAGAAGCTCTTCTGAAAGTGTTCCAGACGAAGAAGAGAATCTTTTCCGGTTGTAGTCAGAACTCTCGTTGGGGTGTACGTACACCTCATCTACTTTCGTCATCGCTGCCTCTGATAATTTTTTCTCTCTCTTCCCTGTGTTTTCTTCTTTCTTTCTCGAAGTAATCCATAGAACTTCTGTCTCTATCCTTCTTTTCTTTCTTTTCTCCTTATTTGAAAGACGAAGAAGAAAGACATAGCCAACATGTCGATTTCCAAGAAGTTTCTCCTTAACCTCCTTCCCCGGTCCCATCATCATGTTGAGAGAATCCCAGCTGGGAGATCAGGGTTTCTTCTTTCTCTTTCTTCTCCACGCCTAGGGTCTCCGAAATTCGAGCAGAAGATGCTTGGGTCTTATCCTGTGTCTCCCGAGTTCGAGATGGTATGGAGAGATCGCATGACAGCTCATGGAGGGTATATACAGCAGACCATCTCTCCTTATCAACTCAAGTTCATCTACCCCTTCTGGCATACATTTCCAGCAAGGTAAATTCCCAATCATCAACGAGATGACTCTCGGCTAAGCACACGTGAGCTAATCGTAGAGAGGAAGAATAAGATGTGGCTAGGGACATAGGCAGATAGATAGGGAGGTCCACACCTAGGTATAACGTTAGATGCAGGTATATACAGATAGGAAGACAGATAGATCTTCTATATGATAGGGGTGACCTGTTTAGATGAGCAGACAAGGGTTTATTTTGCTCTACGCCGTATATATACCCTTATAGCCAGCAGGGGAAGTACAGCTTCTTCAGTCATTCTACGTGCCTCTCTTTGTATGTGTATCTCTAGTATCTTTCCCTTCATTCACCTCTTCTTTTGTATCACGATCAAGTGGATGTAGGTACACTCTCTTCTCTTCTCTTTTCATCTCCTCTCTTCTCTTGTCATCTTTCTCTCCTTCGTTTCTTTCTTCTTTTGATCTCTGTGTGTGACGTATAGATGCTGGGCGAAGTTTAGCGCGTATGCGTGGCCGTGGATTTGGCCTGGAATGGTGACTTTCTTTCTTATCACTAAGATGCATCACGACGCAGAAGAAGATGTACGAGACAAATACTGGTAAGCTAGCCACACGCAACAATATAAAGACAAGAAAAACGAAGAAAAAGTGATAGGAAAGATATCTGAAAAGATGAGGTGCAAATGTGCAAAGAAAATGGATTTCTATTATCCTTCCTCAAGACTCCACGAAGATGCATCCGTCTCTTTCTTTCTCTCTTGGCTGTGTATCTGTCTTTTCCTTCCTCTTCATTAGTTTTCTTCTCTCGATATATGACTATGTGCACACATACATCTACATACATACTACATCTATATAGATATATACGCGTACAGCATACCCATACATGAAGAGAGAGAAAGAGAGAGTTTACTTCCCTTCTGTCGTTATGAAGTGTGTCTCCTGTTGCCTCGTCATCCGCTGCTTTCCTTGGACTATCCGTTCATCTGTCTATATGTAATCCATCTGTAAGCCAAACCAATCTCGATCTATAGATGGATCTACCTATGTATCTATCTATTTCCTTGTTTCTTTCTTTGTTAATCTCTCTCACTCTTTATTTTCTTCCTTTCTATTTCTGTGGCGCTGAGTGTGTGTGTGAGAGGTTGAATAGAGTGACAGAGAGAGAAAGGACTTTCATGTCAAAGAGAGAAGAGTCAGAGAGAGAGATAGAGAAGAAAGACACTTGGACATGCGTGCATGCATGCATTCGTTCATTAGACACTTTAAAGAAGTATCTGCTGAAAGAGTGCCATCATTGCTCTTTCTCCTGTCTTCGACTATACTCCTCCCTTCATCTTTGCATCTTCGTACGTTTGTCTGTACGTATGTGGGTTTGTATATGTATGTACAGGTATGTATGTATGCATGTGTATGCATGTATGAATGGAGAAAAGACAACTGTGCAGACAGAGAGAAAGTGTATATCCAAATGCTTGTGGATGTTCGAATGGTCGATAGCTGAAGGACCTAAAGCTTTCTTCTTCTGTTTTACCTGTCTCGGCCTTGTCTCCTACTGCTGTGAAATCTTTCTTTCTTTCTTTCTCAAGCTTTTCTTTGTCCTTCCTTCAATCTCTTCTCTTTTTTCTTCTCTCTGTTTCTTTTTAGGTATTAAAACAATACGGGGGCCAATGTTCACACCAAAGATAAATCTTCCTCTTTCTCTCTCTCCTTCCTTCTCTTTCGTTCTTTCTTTCTTGCTTTGTCTCTCTTTGTCTGTTGAGAGGCTCAAGAAGTCTTCGTACTTCTCTTAGACTAACTCAGTCATAAGGCCCCTGAGAGAGAGAAGCCGTCTTCTTTTCTTTCTCTCTCTTTTTCTTTCTTCACATGGAGTGTCTCGTTTTTTCTTCTCGGGATCTCCAAGAGAAGAGGAATTCCTCTTCAAAAGAAAGAGGAGAAAGTAAAAGAGGAGTGCTCTATAGTATGTGCTATGCAACGGCGCGCTCTTCCTGCCTTACAACGATGGAGAGACATCGTGAGACATAGACTCGCAAAACAGATACAGAGAGAAGAGAGAGAAGAAGCCATCCAACATGAAGTTATGAACAAAATACGAATCATGGACTCCCATTTATGATGAGAAAGCAAAGAGGAAGAAGAAGAGGAATAAGACTCCTACTTCTTTGTCTTCAAATGAACAAAGTTCTGTCGAGAAGACCTACTACAGCAGCAACAAGCCGTCTCTCTTTTTTCCTTCTATCGGCTTCGGACAGACAAGAAAACACAAGGCCATGTGTATATCTCTATCTATTTATATAGAGTGGATCTCCGAGTGTATGTGTATATACACCTGGAGTGTATATACATCTATATGCACTGCATGTGTGTATGTATATCCATCCTTCTTGATGTACATGCATGCATGTGTCGTGTATGTCTGTATAGAGAAAGGAGAGGTGTATGGAAATTTGTTCTTTTGCCTTTTGAGAAAAAATACATGTAAAGACAGCACTTCTCACTCACCTCCTTTCATCTTCTCTTTTTTGACGTCTGTGAACATTCTTGAAGAGTCTTCTTCTTCTTTCCGTTTCTCTTTCTGTTAGGAGAAAGGAAAGAAAAAGAAAAAGAGAAGAAGAAGACCAACAGCAATCAAGCACGTCTTCAGCTCTAGCCGCTACAGTAAAGGAAGCCCTTGTCGACTTCTTTAATCCTTCCTCCTTCTATTACACCCGAACATCTCACACTTTCGCCTATTGTAACTCTCCTTACTATCGTGATAGCTATAAGAGTATATCAACCTACACACACATAGACTTCCTTTCTTACGCATGTATGTACATGCATACACATGACTCATATATTGATCCCTATATATAGGTAGGTATATATATATATAGAGAGAGAGAGATGCAGCTTACCTGCACGGTGTATAGGTCATTTTCAGGAGAGAGTGAAAGAAAGAAGAAAAATATATAGGGTGACTGAGAAGAGAAGATAAAGGCTGAAGGAACGAAACTGCTGAAAGACAGAGACCAGTGTGTATCTCTAACTGTTTACAGGCATGTGTATATACACGTAGTAAAGAACAACAAGTGATAGCAATGCAACGGAATAGAAGAATATAGAAGTCTACCGATAAAGAATAGGTTCTCTGATAGATGTGAAGGAGCTGAGAAGAGACAAAAGATAAGATATATAGAGATAGATAGATAAATGGATTCATACCTCCACATCATACATGTATACCGCGGTTCACATAATACAAGAGACCCACGCTTGCTATTCTACTATTTTCTTTCTTTCGAGCTTCTTGTTTGAAGTTTCAGTAGATAGTATCCTTGATGTGAAAGAGTTATGAAGGTCTAGGCTGAAGAGGAAAAGTTTGACACTTCTCACCTCTCTCTCTCTCTGTGTAACTTTCATTAGTGATCTCTCAGGAAAGCACGCTGCCTGGAAAACAGACATGAAAGATAGTACCAAGAGCAAAAGAGAGACTGAAGATAGCCTTCTCTTTTCTATTGTATCCTCCGGGGCTCTTGTGTATTCTAAAAAGAAGGAAAGGCGATGAAAAGTGAAGGGACAGTTACTCACCCTACTTCTTCCCTCTTCTCTTCAAGTCCAAATAGAATGAACATATACCCACTCTGACACTTGTCACTCTATAGCTGTATCGATGTAATTAATGTGTATATCAGTCGGTAGAATAGGCATAAACTGAAGGCGTCTCGTATTTGAGAGACACAGATGATAAGAAGTTAACTATTTCTATCGGTCAGGAAGCTATAGATACACATGTATACACATCTACATAGATATCTAGATGTATAGGTACACACATGTATATGACGAAGCGGAGGAGTTTTGTGAGCCCTCCCCCTTGTAGTTGAGAGGAGCCTTTTTCGATACTACAGCCATGAAGGATAAGAATGACTAGTCGCTTGTGTGAGAAATCTTCTATATCAACCCGAAGAAGAAGAAAATCAGGAGGGCCTTCAGCAGAGAGATGGGTGTGGATAGATGGATACGAGGTGTATGTACACCACGAGAACATGCTCCTGCATGCAGTACCAAGGTAGCCTTGGGCAGAGGTGCAGACGGTTTGAGAAGACTTCTCCTCTTCTTTGTTCTTCCTTGGCTTGCTTTCTGACAGTCGCCGTGTGTATGTACACTCTAACGGACTCACTCGAGCGGCACTCCACCTTTACGAGAGTGAAGCTTACGTAGATACGCAATTCAGACAGGTAGATAGATAGACCGGCAGAATAAAGATAGATAGATAGAGTTAGATCAAAGATTGACAGATACAAAAAAGAAAGATCTAAGGACCAGAGATAGATTCAAGATAGATCAATGGATTTGAGATAGAGACAAACAAATAGGCAGAGAAACGCAAGAGATAAAAATAGAGATAGACAGGACATGGAGTGATGATGGGCTGTCGTGTGTCTATAGACAGTTCTTCTCTGTCTATCTCTCTCTATGTTGTTCCTGTAAGCTTATAATTCTATCTTCTAATTCTCTTTCCTTATCATATCATTGACGAGTCAGAAAGGACGAAAGAAAGTGGGGAGAGAAGAAGGAATGAACCCAGAATTCTATCAGACCGTGACTAGAATACCAGAGGGGTAGTGTAAGGGTTCTCTGAAGGAAGACGAAGAAAATGAAGGATAGATGGAAGGAGGCTACATGAAGAATTAGACGGATTATACAAGATATATGTAGATATATTTCTCTCTCTTTGTCCCTCTCTCTATATATATATGTAGGTTTGTTATCTTGATAGAAGAAGATCTCGTCAAAAACCTTGATCAGTACGAGAAGACTTCCCTATTCTCTCCCCCTCTTCATTCTTCTCCTCTTCTATCCCTCTATCTTCCACTCTCCTTCCTCTCCCTACCTCTTCTATGACTGTCTCAGTATTCATCTGCCTATCTTCTTATCTTTATCTATCTATCTATCTATAATCTATCTTTAGTCTGTGTGTCTGTCTATCTCTACCCTACCTATGTATCTGTATCTATTCCATTCACCCATCCTTAATCTATCTGTCTATCTATCTTTGATCTCTCTATCTATCCATTCCTAGTCGAATTGCCTGGCTGTGCCTAGCACGGGGAGAGGTAATCTCGACATGTTTGGGAAAGTGGGGGTTCGGCTCTCTTTCTTCCTTTCTTTTTCTTTCTTTTTTTCTTTCTTGATCTTTCTTTCTTTCTTTTCATAGTCCATCATCAATGCTGGGTCCGTCCCCAGTCTCTTCCATAAAGGTCTACCTTAGTATGGCGAAGTTCTTTTCTACTCATCCTTCTCTAGAAAACAAAACCTTCTTAGGATAGAGAGAGAGGCTGAAGATAGGCAGATAGCTTAAAGATAGATAAAGAAAACAATCCATACATCTTCCTACCTATACAGACTCGCCAGTCGACATAAAGTGTATGTAGAGACAAAGAGAGAGAACGAGCGACCGAACTATGTTGAGAGAGAGAGAGAGAGACATGCATCTAAAGGAAGAAGGAAAGCAAGTTCCTTGTGAGCAAAGAAGAGAGAAGTAAAATATCTATCTATCTTTAATCTACCTATCTATCTATTCATCTATCTTTAATCTATCTATCTTTAATCTAACTATCTTTAATCTATCTATCTTTAATCTATCTATCTATCTATCTTTAATCTATCTATCTATCTATCTATCTTTAATCTATCTATCTATCTTTAATCTATCTAT
>NW_027159112.1:11639-11984 GCF_002600585.1 Cystoisospora suis
TCTTTTTCTCTCTCCTTCTTCTTAGGATTAACAAGACAGCTAATTCTCTTGCTGCTTTATTTGAAGCACACAGCAGAAAAGTCTAGAGAACTTCAGAAAACAAAAGAAGTCTTTTCACAAGAATATTTCACACCATACACACACACCCATACATACACCACATAAACATCTATATACATGTATATATACATACACACATACATGTTTGTATGTAACGTATGGATGCAGAACTGAAATGTGAGAAGGAATGAAGGAGCGCGAGAAACCATCGATAGAAAGAAGGAAACGAACTGCTCCCTTGTATCATATCTCTCATCTTTTCCACTTCCTCGCCTTTCTTTCTTT
>NW_027159113.1:0-14700 GCF_002600585.1 Cystoisospora suis
GTATGTATATATATATTTATATACATACCCGTAGAAGTATGTATATGTATGCAGAGAGATCTTGGAGGCGTTGTGTGTGTTAGGGAAGCTTCAGAGAAGGTGTATTTATTCATGGAGAGGAAAGAAGGTGAAAGAGAGAAATAGCAGCACAGAGAGAGAGAGCGACATGGCTGTAGAGTCATATGCAATGGCTCTAGCTCTTGGTCTTGCTTGCATCATTTTTCATCTTCAGGGTAATTGTTTCTTCTCCTCTTCTCTTTTACTCGAGAGTCCCCTTTGGCTTCCTCCACACAAAGAGATAACTAGAGGTGAACATACACCTGAACTGTAGATAGAGATAGAGGTATCTATAGAGACAAAGAAACACAGAGAGAGAGAATGAGAAGGTAAGGAATAAGAATAGACCATCGAGCGCGCGCAAATTCACTCCTCTTTTTTCCTTCCCTTTCAAAACTCATTTTAACTGGTCTTTTTCTTTCTTTCTTTCTCAGACGATTGGGTGATTCGGCCTAGCAACACAAGCACATCCTAAGCCTCTCTCTGTCTGTCTTTTATCTAACTCCTCACTCTTCCCCCTGTGTCTGTCTGGAAAGAAAGTGAATCTTTTTGGTCATTCACCTCTCTTCTTTCTACTAGCTCTCTTCTTTCTCTCTCTCCATCCCCAATCTTCTTCAGCTTTCGATTCTTTCGTTTTTCTTCGTGTCCTTCTCCCCCTTCATCTATCCTCTCCAACATCTTCTCTTCTCTTCCTTCTTTAACTTCTTCTTTTTCTTTCTCAATAGATCACCGATCGGCGGGGAGACAAAAGAAAGGCTCTCTCTCTGTCAGCGTTCACTTTTTTGACAAGGAAGGATAAGAAGAACAAGAAGACTACCACCACCAGCAGTAGCAGGAGCTTCAAGGACAATTAATCCACTCTTCTTCATTCATCCGTCGCTTTGAAGAAGAAAAGGATCTCTTCTTTTTTCTCTTCTTTTCTTAGGTCTGATCTTTCTCTTGTAGATCCTCACCCCGGTGGAGGTTCCTTCTTCTTTTTCTTCTCTGTTGGCGGTCCTGCAGTACGTAGGGAAGACTGCATGAATAACCCTTCATCACACACACTTCGCTTCTTTCTTCGGGAGTCCCTCCCGGAAAAAGGTTCTTTCTCTTAACCGTTTCTTTCTTTTTCTTTGTAGCTTTTCTTCAACTCCTTTTGTTTCTTTCCAATCTTCCTTTCTGCGAGGCAGGAGCTTCTCTCTCCCTCTCTTCTCTCGGCTGGTAAGAAAAGAAAGAAAGCGCCCCGGGGTTCTCTTCTATCATCCATTTTTGTTTCATCCGCCACTATCTTCTCTCTCGACCCGGGGTGACTTGACGTCAATTGAGACAAAAGTCGCAACAACAGAAGCCGCGTTAAAGAGAAAGAGAAAGAGAGAAAGAGAAAGAGAAAGAGAGAAAGAGAGCTCTCTTTAACGCGGCTACTACTGTTGCGACTTTTGTCTCAATCGACGTCAAGTCACCCCGGGTCAAGTCTTTTCTCATCCAATGAACGAGAGAAAGATTTCGGCTTTTCTTCATTTATGGATTCCTTCTTTTCCAACAAGCGACTCTTTCCTTCTTTGTGTTCTTCTTTCTTTCTTTTTACCATCTTTACCAAGTGGTCTAGTGGAGAAAATAAAGAGCTATTTTACAAGGGTCTCTTTCTCTTAAGGCTCTCCACCGAGGAGAGAGCGAGTCTTCTTCTTACTATGCCGGGCGGCTTCAGTCGATGGATTCTTTTAGAAACTCCAGCGAAAGGATGAAGAAAAAGAAACCTTTCTCTCTCTCTCTCTCTCTTCCTCTCTCTTTCTTCTTTTCTTCTTCTCGCTAAAAGACGGAATATTGACCCAATGAGTCTTCTTCTTTCTCCTCTTTTCTTTTCTTCCGTCTTTCTTTCTTTTCGTGTCCCTTTGTCAAAAGACACTCATTCTTCTCTTCTTAACTCCTTCCTTCTTTCTGCTTTCTTTTCGCTCTTTGCTTCTTCTCTTCGTGCGTCTTTCCTTTTCTTCTGCTGGAGATAAGAGCTAGCTTGCATAAAAGATGAAAGATCCATCGTTAAGTCGCTTTTTCTTTCTCTTCTTTTTCATAGTCAGACTCACCATGCTGACACGACGAGGAGGAGGACTTGCACTACCTAGAGGAGACGTCATCACGTAAATTCGCCATTTTCTCTCTTTCTTTTTTCTCTCTTTTTCTTTTTCTTTCTCTTCTTCTCTCCTTTCTCGCTCAACAAGAGTGACTTCTGTTTTGTCCTTTCTCTTTTCCCGGAGGCTCATCGCATTCCTTCGTTTTTAGCTCGACATTCAGAAGCTCTCTCAAAACACCTTCTTCTTCTTCTCTTCTTCCTTCTACTATCTCTCCATCCTCTCCCATCATTATGAATGACTATCCTCGTAGTCAGGGCCGGGCCGCCGCTGCTGCTCCTCCTTCTTCTGCCCTTCATTCTCAGCAAGTCTCTCCTTCCTCTTCACCTTATAGCAGCCAAAACAACACCAGCAATAGTCATCCTCGGTCTTCTACAGATTACTACTATCCGTCAAACGATACCCATCCTCTTCCTCATAACAACAGCAATAGTAGCTATCCTGCCTCAGGGGCGGATAGTAACGGCCTCTTACAGCATCAACCAGGAGGCCATCTCTCAGGGGGTCGAGGCATGCTAGGTGGAGGCGGAGGAAGAAACTTCTATTCGAATAATAATGGTAACAGCAATAGTAATCCTCACCATTCACGTACAGGAGGAGGAGGAGGTGGCGGGAGTCGCAATTCTCGTCGTTCAGGCAATAGTGGGGGTGGGGGTGGTGGCGCAAGTGGATCGGAGACGTATCATAGTAAATTCGCTGACGCTTCTGCTGGTCCAAGAGGAAATGCAGGAGGGGAAGGTCTAGTGGGGGCAGCAGGAGGCAGTGTTGATCAGCACCATCATCGGCATCAGAAAGGCATTTTATCAAGAGGAGGTGGAGGTAGAGATCTTAGTAGTAACGGTAGTGGTGGGACTACGACAACTATGCCTCCTCCCGATGGGCAGTACGTACCGCAACAGCAGCATGCAACAGAGGGGGAAGATCAGCAGATGAATGAAAGACGAGGAAGAGGGGGTGGAGGTGGGGTGATGCGTAGTGGGGGTATGGGGAATTACTCAACTAATCGTAGTAGACTAGGTGGTGGTGGGAGAAATTCAAGCAATGCAGGGGGGGCAGCTCATCATCATCATAACAATAATAGTACTAGTAATACTGCTGCTACCTCCACGACTGCGGGGAATCAGATTAGAGGATCCTCTGGAGATACCCCGGGAGGGGTGTATATGAACCACAGCCCAGCCCCTAGTAGTGGTAGTAGTCACGATGGTGCAACAGCAACTAGGAGTGGCGCAGGAGGAGAGAATTCTCATAACGATGGAGTCGTCTTATCTACGGATAATCCAGGAGGAGGAGGAGAAGGAATCCTTGGAGGAGGAGGAATGAGTGGTCACCATCACCAGCATCAACCTCATCTTCTCCAGACTCCTGCCACGACTCCGAGTCAAAGCTTGATGGGCCCAGGGGGTAGCAGCAGCGCCAGTAGTGGAAGACCAACAGGAGCGAGCAGCTATAACAGTGGGGGGAGCACTAGGCGGTCTTCACAGCAGGGAGGAAGGAGTGGAACAGGAGGAGGAGGAGGCTATCAGCACTACGGCGTGGGGAGTCATGGTGGTGGACGAGAAGACATGATGAAGAGTAAGAGAAGAGAAGAAGTTCCTGGTGGGGCTGCCCACCAAGAGAAGGGTGATGATGATGCCTGGGGAGATGACGATGATGGGTTCGGAGGAGGTGTCTCCATGGTAGATATCAATGAAATTCGGACGAAGCATGCGCTGTTTCTCAATAAGAAAGAAGAAGGCAACAAGATCGATGGAAAAGCAACGACCAAGAGAAGTGAAGAAGAAAAGCACAAGAAGGATGATAAGGAGAGTGAAGAGAAGAATCGGGGCAAAACCCAAGAAGAAGAGGAGCAGAGGAAATCGGCAGTGGATGGGACATCGACCAGCGTCGATGCTTCTTCATCGATACCCACCACGTCAGGATCTGTTGGTATTGTTGAAGGCAGTAGTCGCAATAGTAGTGGCACTGGAGATATGAAGAGGACACAAGGAGGCGAAGGGGGAGCGTCTTCCTCTTCTTCTGAGACCGACACAACAGGTGACTCGAGTGAGAAGCGTGAGGAGACGAACGAAAATGCTGGATCATCATCGTCTTCCGCTTCAGAAGGCAAGGAGGGAGAAAGAAAAGACAGCAGTCCCCCCGTAGTAGGAGAGGGCGGCAAAGAGAAAGAAGAAGGTGCTCCTAGCCAAACATCAGGGACAGCATCGACAACGGATAACGGCTCTTCTCCAAGCCAAGCGAGTGGTGGTAGTAGTACGACGGTCCAGAAGGCTGCATGGAGACCTCGATATCAGAGACATTTCACACGAGAGGAAGAATTAGATCGAAGTGTGAAGTCTCTTTTAAACAAACTGACTGTCGAGAAGTTCAATACAATAACGGAGAAACTTGCTAGAACTCTTGAGGGTCTAAAAGAACCGAACGAACTGCAACTCATGGTAAATGTCGTCATGGAAAAGGCCGTCACCGAACCTGATTGGTCAGAGATGTATGCCGACCTCTGCCAGGTAAGAAAGAAAGAAGGCATGGAGGAATATAGGAGTCGAAGAGATGAAGTGGTCGAGAAAAACCATATGTGTCTGGAGGGGGGGTGTAGGTGGTGGATACCGGTTGGGGGGGCGTGCGGCGTTTTCGATGTGTATGGGTATACACTTATATAGACATAGAGAGAGAGATGTATGTATAGACAGAGGTACGTGTAGGGATAGAGTGGAAGGATGTAGGATGAAGAAGACTAAGAAGATGATGAAACGACTCTGGGTGAGGGGTGGAAGTCGTCCCGTGCGCCTTTCTTCAGTGCAGATTGGTATCTGTCTATATAAATAGATATGTATCGCAGTAAGTACCGATATGTGTATATGTAAGCATAGATAGATAGATAGGGTAGATGGAGGTAGGTGTATATGCATGCGACATTGGCGTGTCTCATGTTCTTGTTGTGGTCTATGCATGCATGCATGCACTTTTGTTTGATTGTCTTTAGGTTCTTCAATGGCGGAGTGTTCCGACCGATGGAGGAGACGCCGAGAATTTCCGTAAAACTCCTTTCATGAGAGCTCTTCTCACGAAAGTTCAGGCCGAGTATGAAGCTATGCCACGGTAAGTTGAAGAAGAAGATAGGGGTTTCCTATCCCTTTCGCCTCTTCATTTTCCCCTCTATATAAGAGGACTCTCACGTACTGTAGGTCTTCACTATTTGTCCCTAGAGAAAGAGAGAGAGACACATGTGTCTTTCCTGTATAAGTCGACCAACCAGAGAAGGCAAAGGACGATGGGAATTGGAAAGGGATGAGAATGAAAAGTTCAGATCTCCCCTCTCTTTATGTGTCCCTTCCGTGTAGTTGCAACAGTCGTTCTTTATGCATGCAAGCGTGTCTTTAGTACCTTCTTGACTTTTCTTGAGGTAGTCGTAGGTATTCATATCTCTCATAAAGTAAGATCTTCATGGAGATTGTTCAGGAGTAGGTTGGTAGAGGGACCTATGGATGTCTTATGTACATATCTTCTGTGTACGTGCATATGTAGATATCTACAGAGTGAAAAGGCCTTACATACACATGGAGACATTGTTAGGACTGTTGAGATAGATACCGCGGCGGTGATCGGGAGATTTTCTTCTCATACATGTTTTTTCTCTCTGATGTGTCTAGAAATCGTCCCTCTCCATCTATCTATCTATCTGTATAGATGTCCACATACCCGAACTTCATGTATACAAATCCATATATATCTCGACTCCGTACATACACCATATGTACTCCATATACACCGCTATAGATACCTATCTACTCTGGACGTACCCCTACATCTTTAACTGTCTATACAAAAGACATCTGTAATAGTACGTGCGTTGTTTGTGTATAGGTCTTTAACTCTTCAAGCTCTCCCGACGCCTTCGAATGCCGGGGGGGATTCGGCGGGAGGCGACGCGAGTGTCGCTCAGCAGGAGGCTTTAGCAGAGCAATACCAACAGTTAAAGCGAACGAAGAATCGTATTCTCGGAGTTGTGAAGCTGATAGGAGAGCTCTTCCAGAGAAAGATCCTTGGGTTTCCTATTGTCCGAGATGTCGTTGTAGATTTAGTAATTAAAAATGAGGAACCCGACGAGCACTTCATCGAATGCTTCGTTCAGCTCATCGCCACTACAGGTAATATCCGCATGAGGTCACACCTCCACATCTATCTGTGCCTATCTATCTCTGTATCTGCTCTCTACGTGTATGTCTATACGACGTATCTCTATGTATGTGTCTTTATGATGAGAGTATGTGTCTGTGTGTGTTGGTTGTCCATGTATGTTCCTCTCTCTACATAGGGGGATTGTTTGAGATTTTTCCAATGGGAAACAGTTAAGTACGAAAAGACATACGGTATGAGGTGGGTGTGTATACACCTCTACGTCCACTTGTGGATGTGTCACTCTATATCAGTCTTTCTGTTCCCTCATTACTAGTATCAGGAAGTAGTAGTAGTATATATTTATCTTGTCTCTGTGTGATAGATACCTCAGGTCTTCTGTTCGTGTGGGGAAATGAGGGGAGATCTTCCCCAGCATGCATTGTGTACAGAGATCCCTTCGCCTCTGCTTCTTTTTAAGCTGCGTCTACAACAGACCTGTAATGCGTTGATATACTCGTACGTGGTCCGAGTGGTAGAGATGTCTCTGCGTGAATTTCTTCGATTGTTGAGGAGGGAGGTCTGGTCGGGAAGGGGAGTCTTTCCCAACTTCCAGTGAAGAAAGAAAGGGTTTCTTCGATCAGAAAGATGACCGAGAAACATTTCGATTTGTGATGTATATACCTATTGATGTGTATATATGTAGAGAGAGAGATACATATATATACATATGTGTGTGTATGTAGTACATGATGGATGAGCGTGTCTTGTTTGCTGTGTTTGCGGGTGGGTGTATGTACACCTGGTGCTTCCAGGTTACTACATTGATCAGAATGTGAAGATGAAGGTTGTCTTAGACTCCTGGTTTGGACGTCTAACCGAACTGCAAAAGAAGCCGTGCTATTCCAAACGCCTCAAGTGCATCATCCAGGTAAATCACTCGGTCTCTCTCTTCTCTTTCTTCTCTCTCTCTTTTTCTCCCCTCTGTGTTGTTCTTTTATCTCTTCCTCCTGTCTATTCACTTCGGACGATATCGTTTTCTCCAGTTCGTTCTGTCTGTTTGCTCTGGCTCTCTTCTAAGGAAGCCTTCATCTGGTCTGTGAGTTTTCTCTCTCCGTTTCTTCAGTGAAAAGAAGATCTCGTAGGTGAATGTGTTAACGGACTTCTCCCTAATTTGCTGAATCTTTCTTACCGCCACGCAGGTGTATGTACACAGATAGATACATGTCGATATCGAGTAGGAGGGGAGATCTCGTTGAAAGGCATGTGCGAAGCTAGGTGTGGTAGAGGAGGTCTGCATCTTCTGCATGTATCGGTCGGTCTTTCTTTGGTACATACGCAATCGTTTGTTGTTATTCTACACTTGCTTGTTTAGTGAGTAGGAGAGACTCTCTTTCTTAATGCATAACGAGAATTCTTCTATCAATCGATAAGAAGAAGAATTAGTCGATGGGAAAGCTAGATACTCGAGAAACGAGAGGGATCCATATCTACTCATGTGTGCATGCATGTGTCTGTAGAGCCTGTGGGAACTTCTATAGTGTTCATGTGTACGGCCGACACATTTGTATTAGTGGAGAGAGGGAGGTGTACATACACCCGAGATAGATGTCTATGTACACATGCGTTCAATTTGTCGAGATGTTTGGTCTCTGTATGATCATCTGTCCTTTGGAGAGCGTTTCTCAGTCATTCACTTCTCTGACTCTCCTTTCTTCTTTCTCAGTAGCCTCGTGGATTGGTTTGGTTTTTTTTTCTCTCTCTCTGTCTCTCTCTCTCGTCCATCTTGTTCGTCTGTATTTTCTTCTTCGTGTGGCTGTAGGACACCCTCGATATGCGTAAGGCTGAATGGCGTAAGAAGATTCATAAGGAAAGAGCCAAGGCACTAAGTGATCTACGTGAACAGGTATGTTGCCACCATGAAAAGATACACGGTCTTCTCACTCACGTCTCTGTTTCTTTGATCTATCTGTCTTTAATCTCTCTTTTATCTATATGTCTTGTGGTCTGTATCCTTATGTAAAAATATACATGAGTCGAGTGTAGACGTCTTATCTATGTAAGGTGTATGTACATCTGTATGCGTGCTCGGGCATTGTCAAGGTAACCTCCTTTCTGTGGTGAAGATCTTAGTCTATGTATGTGTGTACTATGTGTATTTGTATTGTGTATACGAATGAGTATGGATGTATATGGATGACTGCGAATGTGCGTATGTGTGTGTGTCTACATGAATATGTCCATGTCTATGTACGATGAGTCGTAGGCTTTTGATATGGATGTCCTCAATGCCCTCTGAAGCGTTAGACGTCTCCGGAGACACTTTTTCTTCCTTGTTACGTCTATTCTTCTTGCGTATCTACATACGTAGATAGACCTGTTTGCGTGTCAAGTAGAGAGAGGTAGATGGAGGTGTGTCTCATCGGTGTGCGTGATTAGGAGTAGTGCTCTTTGTAGATGCATGTCTTGTATATGTTTAGATATATGTAGAGAGAGAGAGATACATCATACAGGTATCAGTAGCTATTATGTTTATGCACGTTTACTCTTCTTTATCCTTTTCATCTGTAGTCTTTCCTTGTCTTTCTTTTTGCTTGTTGATATCTTTAGCTTGAGACAGAAGAAGTGCTTGGAGGTTCAATTCATGCGGCTCAGTACGGCAATATAGTAGTTGTAGGCCAGCGATCAAACCTAGTAAGTCACCTCCTACCCCTCGCTTACCAGTCCAACTCCTTACGTCCTTATCTATTTAGCTATCTGTGTTGACTCTATCTATCTGTTTAGCTGTCTATATGCCTGTGTATCTTTATCGATCTATGTATCTAACGTAAGTCGGGATGATTCTATCGAGTCTGTTCTTTCTACTTTCTTGGCGTGGTTTCTTTCATTCTCTCTCTCACTCTCTCAATAATGTATTCCTTTCTTTCTTTCTTTTTTCTTTCCTGGTCAGTTGAGGAGAAGTAGAGTGATCGATTCTGACGCCATTCATCTCTCTTTCTCTTTCATGAAGTGTGTGTATGTTTGTATCTCTCTTTTCTTCTCAACCTCCACTGCCTTTCTGTTCATAACAGTGTGTTGCACATACACGAGATAGAGAGATAGATCAAACATTAAAGATAGCGAAGTAGATGGATAGATAGATAGATAGGTAAAAGATAGACAGATATAGGTGTGTGACATATGTCTATGTATGTATCACGATGTCGTCCATGGAGGAGATAGGCAGATGAAAGGGAGATAGATAAAGAGAGAGAGATAGGTAGATAGATTGAAGAGGTACAGGTTGATAGATCTCGTCACGTATGTCTGCGGTAGGTAGGATACGGGGTTATCATTACCACTACGAGGAATCTTCGCGGCAGTAGTGAGCAAGAGATCTCCTCCCACTCTTTGCAACCTGTCTCTTCTTTTCTTGTTCTTCTATTCTCCTTTCTTTGTGTGTCTTTCACATTCTTTTCTTTTTTGCGTCTCTTCTTTTCTTCAGAACGGAGCGTATGCGGGCTATTTGAAAGATCAGCAAGAAATCTTCGAGAAGAAACTCGCAAGGATGATGAGAGCATCGCCAGCTGCACCTAAATAAGAAGAAGAGAAGGAAGAGGAAGAATGCATGCACGAGGGACAAGAAGAGGAGAATGACGAGGAGAAAGAGGAAGGGTCAAGGCAGAAGATCAAGAGATTTCATCAGAGATAGCCAAGGAGACAGATAGATTCAAGATAAGGAGATAGATAGATAGATACATAGATGGGATAAAGAAAATAGAGAGGAGAGTTTTCATACACTTCGCATAGATCGAGGGAGAGAGAGAAAGAGAGAAATAAGTAATTAGAAAGATAATAGGAGGGTGTTCTCGTTGTTTCTTTTCTTCGTACAGTCGGTGATTTGCATTCGTGTAAGGTCTCTCTCGTTCTTTTTCTCCTATGCTGTATCGAGAAGTTCATTCAAGATCACCTGTTGCTCATTGATCTCTCTCTATCCTTTACTTCAAGATGTCTATCTCTTCTTTTTCTTCTGTCTAAATTTTCTTCTTCCGTATGCATGTCCGTGTGTGTGTGGATATAGAGCGATCCCCGTGTATCAAAGGTGTTTACAGGGGGAAGGCTATGTATCTACTACCTGTTGGGTTTCTCTGTTATCTATCTATCTATCTCTTCATCTGTCCATCTCTCTCTCCATCTGTCTATCTCTCTCTCTCTCTTCATCTGTCTATCTGTCTCTCTCTCTTCATCTGTCTATCTCTCTCTCTCTCTTCATGTATCTATCTGTCTCTGTTGCAACAGAATAGCGTATGTGTCTATATACCAGGCGTGGGGCTAGTGTCTTGTTCTTTCCTCTTTCCTCGGCAAAAGAACTTCTTGAAAGGAAAGGGCGATTCTCGAGTGCATGCGTTTCTTCTCGTCATATATCTATAGATAGATAGGTGTAGACGTAGATAGAGATGTGTATGAAGGTACTTCATGGCAAGAGCGAATTCAGTCATAAGAGAGACGTTGGGATGTTTACGTTAGTGAGGGGTTTCTGTATGAATGGATCTGTCTCTCTGTCTGTCTTTCTATTTTGAGTCTACCGTCTGTCTTCTTTCTCATTCATCGTTTCTTCTTTGTTTGGTAGAGAAGATTTCTTCTCTCCGTTCCTTTGAATTCTGAGAAGGCGGTCGGACGACAGAAAAGAATCGAAGAAGATACGAGAACATGAGAGACCTCTCAGTCTCTCTCTCTTTTGCTTGAAAGAGATAGATAAATAGATTGATAGGTCAAGAGCTCTATCTATCTTCTGTTCCTCTGACGTGGCGCAGTGTATGTCTAAGATGAGAAGAATGACAAGACACACGTTTTTCTTTCTTTCTTTTGCTCCTTTCTTTTGTGTCTCTTCGTGAGGGAGGAGAGCGACTGTTAAGTTAAGACGATGAAGACGATCAATTTCTTCTTGGGGGAGGGAGGGCAGGAGGAGACATGAGAAGCTTCTTCCTTACTTAGTCATCTTCTCTTCAGTTCGCCCAGGGTGCTGAAGGGAACGCAAAGAAGAAAAAGAACAAAGGAATTCCTAAAAAGAAAGAAAGGCAAGAGAACCTGAGAGAGAGGAAGAGATAGAGATAGATAGATTTTCTTATTGGAGAGTTCCCGACCATGAACGAACTAAGAGGATTGAGAATCCCTTAATCCTTCTTATCTTCTGTCTTCATTCTTCAATCATTCAATATAAGCATATACATTTGTGTATATATTTGCATTGCATGTGCATATGTATGTTATATGTATATATCTATATGTGTGTATCAGGGGACACACGTGTACGTATATATACATACGTATAGAGAGAGAGAGAGAGAGGTAGATGGATCTTGAAGGATTGAGTTAATAGGGTATTCTTTATCGTCCTTCTCCAGAATTTTTGATTCAAGTACTACTAAGATGGATGCGTCTCTTTCTTCCCCCCTCTTCTTCGTTTTTCTTTTCTTTTTGAAGAGAAGCTTTTTATTTGAAACACTCCCTTCTTCCTCCCTGCTCGTCTTCGCTTTTGACGAAGGGGGGGAAAATATCGACTGCATGCATGCGCTGCATGCGTTGAGGTGGATGATGATGATGATGGTGTCAATTTCTGATCGGGTGTATGTACACTCCCCGTCGAATACATCAGTCATCCAGACGTATCCTCTCTATGTATCTATTTACATACATAGATAGAGATATGTCTGTAGATATCTATGTTTAGTGATGCTGATTCTTGTTGCATTCGTGCTTTTTCTGTTTATGGTGCGTTTGATCTTTTCTTTTCCTCTTGTTGTTGTGGTTCTCCTGTCTCTTCTCAATCATGATGGATGTGCATGTCTCTTCTCCTCCTCTTCTTGCCTTTATCTTTTTCCTTCTCTCAATCTCTCTATTTACTTCTCTTCTGTTGGAGGTGGTTACTTTCGTCCGTTTTCTTACTGTAGTAGTCCTTCCCTTTCATGTGCTTCAAGTGGTAGATAGATAGATAGGTGGAAAGATAGGTAGATGTCTCTCTCGTTCTTGTGATCTTTTCACGATCCTTTTTTATCGAAGTTGGGATGGTCGTCATCCGCCTGTCGTTTTCTTCTTCCTCGTCCTCTTCATCGTTTTTATACTCATCAGCATCACCCTCGTCGTTCTCACTCCTAGAGCTTTGACCGTGATTCGAAGATCAATTCTCTTTCCTCTTTGCTCCTTTCTTCCTTCTTCTTGGACTTTTATCGTATCGATCGATTACGTCATGATGGAGAAAAGACTCTGTTTTCAATTGGTAGAGAAGGATCGATTGATTGCTCCCGAGGGACGAGAGAAGCTTAGGAGAGAAACAGAGACACAAGAAAGAAAAGCAAACCAAGAGCTCGCTTGCGTGCGTATCATCATGGTACGTACGTACACTTGAAGAGGCGGACTCACATGAAAAATATCTTCGTCTTGTCTTTTCTTATCTCTCCTCGCATGATGCATGCTTCTTTCTATCAGCTAAGACTTCCCTGGTATGAGGAAAGGAGAACTTTGTTGAGGGGGAAAGAGGAAGAAGGAGAAAATGACAATGGATGAATGGATGGACGATCACTGTCATTTGTGTGACGAAGTAAAAAGGAAGATCGCCACGTAACTCGGAAACGATCCAGACTGCTCGCTTTCTTACCTACGGACAGCATACACAGAGAGAGAGAGAGAGAGGTAGAGATAATACATTTATCTAGAAATGTGGGTGTATGTGTACATCTAGATGGATAGGTGGAATACGACACAAGAGAGTCGTTCTTTCTTCGTAGAATCTCTGTCGCACATCTTTTTCTTTTTACCAAGTGATTGCTGGCCATGAGAGACACGAAAGAGAGAAGTAGATGATGAGGAAGGAGACGGGAAGGCACTTTCCCTCCATTGTAGACAAAGAATCGAAAGAGTAAGATGGTGTGCTAATGTTAGACACCCCGGAGACGCATGCAACCCAGCAGTCGACCTGACTGAAGTAAAGAACGAAGAACCGACGTCACGCAGACAGGCTGCATCATAGCAGATTCATAATACATAAATCTAATCGATATAAACGATGGATAGATCAGAAAGCCGGTAGGTGTAAAGCTATAGATAGATCGAGACACATAGGACATAGGTAGTTGAAGGCTCCCTTTGTACAAGAGCCATCATGGATATATCTTCTGCAATATATCCATTGATGATGGCTCTTTTAAAAGATGTTTCTTGAAGAGGAGAGGAAGTTTTCATGGACGTTTTCTTAACCTTTCATCCTTCCCGCCGGCCGACTTCTTCGATGCCTGTCTATCAGTAGCTTAGAGACAGATCGAGCGAGCAGACTGACAAGGAGACGGAGACGCCATGTCTCATTCTTCTTGTTTCTTCTTGTAGCTCGAAAATGAAGAAATATGACAACTCCGAAGGAAAGTTTCCGTGTAAAGTCGACACCTCCAGGAGAGACATTGTTGTCTTGTCGTGGTATCATGGCCTTCAATACATCAGAGTTTTGTATGTTTTGCACTTGCCTGTACAATTGTCGTATGAATGCATCTGACTCGCCATTTGTTCTCACTGTCGGGTGTACATACAGACGGACATACTAGATCCATACACTACTGCCTTCTTAACGACTCGAGCTGTTTCACTAGGCTTCATGCTTGGAGGGGTGTCAATCCAAGAGCATCGGGCTGTCCTTTCTTCTTTCTCGTTCTTCTCTAGTTTAACGTCTTTTGTCCTATGTAAATACATTTCCGATCAAAAGGATAGCGCACTTCGCTCTATAGGCAGGCATACTATTTTTCTCTCGTCGAAAAGCAGAAGACTCGACAACACTTAGCTAAGCTACCTTCCATGCAGATAGAGAGACGAGCTCTCTTGGAAGTGAAGATATATGTACGTATCTAGATACAAACCGATACGCAGTCATCCA
The DNA here is from genome assembly GCF_002600585.1 of Cystoisospora suis. Lineage (NCBI taxonomy): Eukaryota > Apicomplexa > Conoidasida > Eucoccidiorida > Sarcocystidae > Cystoisospora > Cystoisospora suis. The sequence continues at coordinate 14,173 of NW_027159113.1, forward strand.
GCTAGGTAGTTGAAGAGAAACTCGGTAATTGCACAGAGAAGCTTACCGATTTACAACGACGTTACTTCACACACTTCCACTCATCGTACACTGTGAAGTGGCATCATGCCTCTGGTGTATGTACACTGCCTCGCTCTGTCTGTCTCTCTCTCTTGATTCTTTCTCTCTCTTGGTTTCTAACGTACAAAGTCACCTTCTTGTCCCACCGGTGTGTACCGGAAAGGACGAGGGAGAGAGAAGATAGGAGAAAAAGAGGAGAAGGAAGAAGAGTCAAAAGAAGAGAAAGTAAAGTGTAAGCGTGAATGAAAGGGTTCATATAAGATAAGAAAGAAGACTAGGCGGAGAGTAAGTGATGGATTGTTCCGTATGTGGAGCTAGATAGATAGATTAAAGAGGGACTGGAAAGATAGGGGATAGGCAGATAGATAGATAGATACGTAGACGTTGACGAGTCACAGACCGAGAGGTCCCGATTAAGGAAGAAGTCGAGAGCCTTGCAATTTAAGAAGGAAAGAAAGAAAGAGGAGA
>NW_027159114.1:0-3287 GCF_002600585.1 Cystoisospora suis
CAGGCAAAAACACAACAGCCGGCAGCCGGAAGCAGATCAAAGAGGAACACAGGAATCTCGGGCGACTTTCTCAGTTCGTGTAATTCGTCAAAGGAACAGCAGTCGACTGTTCCGGCAGCAACTCCAGGGCCCACGACAGGAAGAGGGGAAGTTGTCTCTCAGTTGAGCACATCACCCACACTCAGTCCGCACTCGGGCCAAAGAGAGCAACGGTCAGCCACCGGTTCGGCCACATCAGAGCCGACTACGGAAGAGGGACACGGGTCGACTACCTTAGCCACAGCACCAGAACCGACGGGCGACCACAAGCAATCAGTTACCGGCTCTTCAACTACAGCGTCAGCCACAGCAGAAGGACAAGGATTGACGACGATGGAGCACCGGGAATCGGTGACAGGAGCGCAACAAGCTGCGACAGGGGGACGACATGGACCGACGGCAGGAAGAGAATCAGAGTCGACAAGAGGAGAAGAAAGGCAATCGAAGGCGGCAGGAGGAGAGCGGCAGTCGGCGGCGAAGGAAGGACACCACCTTGCGGATACTTCTATAACATCACTGCCGGCTACAAAAGGTAGAAACGGCGACGGTAAATTGGCAGCAGGAGCAAAGGGGACGAAGGTAGGCCAGGGGCCGGGCAAAACCAGTACCAATCGAGGAAGAAAAGGCAGGAAAGGGCAAGAGAAAGGGAGGCGGTCGGGGAAGGTGGTGGCAACACAGGCGAGACCTCAAAGGCAACAGTTCATAACAACTCCAGCACCACCACCTGCGACGACAACTGCCGAACGCCGACAAGCGACAGCTTCTGTGACCACATTTGCGCAGTCGTCGACTGAGGGTATAGCGGAAGCGACTATACCGGCGACAAGAAAACAACCGGCACCACAAACAAAGCAGCAGGTGAGCGGTTGGTTTAACTGGCTTGGTTGGGGAGGCGGAGGAAGACAGCAGTCGATCGCTGTGGAAACCACACCAGCGCCGACGACGGGAGGGCAGCAACAGGAAGTGGAAGAGCGATCGTGGTTGAGCCGTTTTTTTCTGACGTCAGGGAGTGAGAAAAAGGCGACGGAGGAAGAGCAGGTGTCGTTTCTCACATCTCTGTACAACCTGGCAAAAAAACAACCCCAAGCGATTCCAAAAGCCGGGCCGCCGCCGGTGACCTGTTCCATGGAGAATGGGCGCCTGGTAACACATATAGGGAAAGGCTGGTGTGAGGATAGCGGGAAGTCAATGGAAGGCACGTTGACGATTAACGTCACGTACAGAGGCAGGAAACACGTCTTGCACCTGTCTCAGTATACGGAAGCATGCATCAAGAGGAACCCGAAGCACCACCTGCTTGAGTCACTGACCAAGGCGCTACAAGTACCTCAGACAGAAGTAGAGAAGGTCGGGGAGCGGAACGTACGAAGGTGGTGGGACCCGAAGGCTAACAACTGGTTTGTCGATGGATACACTTACGATGGCATCGACCATCAATTGTATTTACCTATGGAGCTGTGGACGGTTTTCCGACACAAGTACCGGGAGTGGAAGGACGTTGAGCTTCTGTGGCGTGCTCTTGTGAGGGAGATTTGGAAAGTTCCCGCTGACGCACCTACCACCACTGTAGAACCCTCAGAGACGCCTCCGACTACTATCGTTTCGCAAGCAGGCACGATCTGGACTTCCCCACAACATTCAGAAGAGGACAAGGCGACTTTTATACCACAGGCATACTCCAGCACTACTCTTTCTGAACAGCCAGGAGAGAGCTGGATAACGTCTCTGCACTCAGGAGGGACTCTGACAACTTTACAGCCAGACATAGCTGCGATCTCTCCACAGCCAGGCACCACCAGGACTCCGCAGACAGACCCGAGCGTGACAGTTTCTTCACATTCTGCAGAGAGCTCGACAGCTTCACAGTCACGAGGGAGCCTGCCCGCTCTGCCCCAGTCGGGCCCGACAGCGGCCGTGCCTCCGCAGTCAGGAAGGAGCTCGACGACTTTTTCACACCCAGGAGGGGGCCTGACAACTTCTTCAGAGTCAGATTCGACTGCGGGTTTTCCTTCACAGTCCCAAAACAGCTCGACAGCTTCGCCATCTCCAGAAGGGAGCCTGACAACTTCTGCACACTCAGACTTCACTGTGACTTCTCCACAGTCAGGCGCGGTGCCCCGGCGGTCAGGAGGGGGCATGGTGACCCCTCCACAGTAAGAAGAGAGCTCGGGGACCTCTACATTCAGGAGAGAACTGGACGACTACTGCACAGGCAGACACGGGTGTGACTGCGTTTACACAGCTGCGGGGGAACTCGACGACTTCCCTACAGTCAGGCAGGGCTGTGCCTTGTTCACGGATCCGGAGACATCTGCAAGGCTACTACACAGGCAACAGAGAGGTGTGATTGTTGATGTGGCTGCCGTTGACGGGCAAGAGGACAAGCGACGATGGCGCAGATAGGTTTCAATAGCCTGGAGTGCGTTGCTCGCTAGTGCGGGTGTCAACTGATCCCTAAGAACACGAACCGTCGAAGAAGGACGCGAAGGGAGAAACAGATATCGAGAAAGATTCACTCTTTTGTTGTGCTTTCGTTTTATCGCGTTAACTACACGAAGAGGAAGAAACGGCTGCCGTCGGCGATTCTCCAACACAGAAGAACGGTGAGGGCTTTCTAGGGTACCGTGAACCGTATATTTAAAGACATATGCCCTCCTTGGAAAACACACAGATATAGAGATATTGTACAAAGCTCTTTGCACAGAATAGTATCGCTTTGCTTGGCGACAGTTTGCCACTAGGACTAGACTCTTCGGTGTGTTGTGATGACTGCAATGAGCAACCGTCGCCAGCTCTGCCGAGCAAGCACTTCCTGCCGCTCATGGCCGACGACGCTCCGGATTGCGCGTGCGTTCAAAACAGTAGGATGGTTCCATTAGGTGTCGTGATAGCACCCCCACCTGCGTGTGGTAAGGCGAGTTGCTTAGAGCGCTGCTACCGAACTCAGCTTGCCGGAACAGCACAGCTGCCACTGAGGGCCGGGCTAGTGAACACAGCCCGCAAAGAACTTACGGTAAAGCTAAATAAAGTATTGCTCGAATGTGATCCAACGCTAAAAAACGACACCCCGGTAAGAACGAACCAGTTACTTTTTCTGCGCTCGAACAGACCGCGACTAAATAAGGTTATAAAACGCACCTTCGTGCGCACTGCCTGAGGCACGAGTCTGCTGGAAACCCGCCCTAGCACGCTAGCGGAAATAGGCGCGGAATGCGAGATCGACGCGGATTACAAGACATGGAAACTGG
>NW_027159115.1:0-385 GCF_002600585.1 Cystoisospora suis
GGGAGGGGGTGAGAAGAAGAGGTATGTATATCTACACATATATTTATATATATAGAAAGGTAGTTGCGGATATACTGATCTTCCACATGACGTGAGGGGTTACAGGCGATGAGGAGAGGAAAGGGAAGGTATTTATCAGGCCGAAGGCATCAGCAGAGTAAAGGAATGAACAGGTGCCACCAATATAGAGAATGAGATCTACTATTGAAGATGAGGGCCCGAGTCTATGTCTGCTGTCTGTCGCCTAGATTCTCAGGATGCGTAGGCCTGCAGCAACATACATACCTACGCCGCCTTCAACTCGACCTCTTCTCTATGCTATACATATATATGTATACATCATATCAAAAGAAATATCTTACACATACATATATATACGTATATA
>NW_027159115.1:746-918 GCF_002600585.1 Cystoisospora suis
AAAGAGAGAAAGAAAGACAGGCACTTTGGCACAGCTACTTTGGGGTGTACATACACTCATATTCACGCCTTCTTGAGCAGACAGACATCTGATCGATGTATGTGTATGTACACCGGTGTATATCTAATTTTTTATCTGTAGTCGATAAGGACAGCATGGAGAGCAACAAGGG
>NW_027159116.1:0-252 GCF_002600585.1 Cystoisospora suis
AAAAAGGAAAACGCCTACGGAGAATCTCCCCGTCATTCCGTCACGACACTGGGGCATCCGAATTTCCTCTCAATGGACTAAACTCTAGAATGCTTGTTTTTCACTCATGGGTCTCCCATGACAATGGGATACTACAAACGGAGCCACCTCTCTTACTCCAACAGAACGAAGTTCAGCTTTCGTTTATCTCCCCCTTCCATCACACACTCTCACTTCTCGCGCATCGGGAACGCCCGGACTGGCTCTGGCCAG
>NW_027159117.1:0-1734 GCF_002600585.1 Cystoisospora suis
CGCGTAGTGCTCTGACATCCTCCAAGACGCGCAAACGGGGTCGTGCATCTCCTTACCCCCAACAGCCTTCCGAATTTTAAAATCGCTCCCCACAGAATTTTTTACGTCTTTTTCCTCTTGTAGCCTTTCCCAGAAGGCCTCAATCCTCTTGGCCTGCTCGTGCCGCGCCTTGTTGTGCTTCTTCGCGGTTTCAGTGATGCCCTGCGATCTGCTGGGAATGTTCAGCGCTCTCGTGCCGTCGGCTCGCCTTCTCCGGAGCTGGAACTAACTACCTTTAACGGGAAAAGGCTCTCGGGACTAGTCCACTTCACAGCGCCCTCTCTCTGGTCCTGCGGTCACACTATTCGTCAAACTTCTTTTCTCCTGTGAGAAAAGTGCGATGAACTGAAAGCAAAAGCGCCTCTGAAAAGTGTTAACCGAAAGCAGGCTTCTTAAATAAAAACGCTTGCGGAAAATCTTTTCGTCATCTCGTCACGCCTCTAGAGCATCCGAATCTTCTCTGGTGGAGTAAACTCCAGAATTCCTGTTTCTCACTCGTGGTTTTCCCACGGGCACTATTCACGGAGACACCTTGCTTACTCCAACACAACGAAGTTCACCTTTCGTTTATCTTCGACTTTCATCACACTCTCTCACTTCTCCCGCATCGGGAACGCCCGGACTGGCTCTGGCCAGCTGCTAGACATGATCCTAGGTTCTCACTTCCACACCTTACGCAACCGCGCGGGGTTAACATCAGGATCAGTTCACTCAGTCTTCCTTTTCTCTCAACGACCACTCGCAGTCACACATCTCCTTTGACTCATCTTCTTCGCTCCAAAACCACTGAATCTCTCTCCTTTGAAACTTCAGAGTTACTCCTCTCTTCACTCCGGAATACACTTCTCTCACCCCAACACCCCGATCTCTCAAGTCATTCTGCAGGTTTAAGGGGACTCCCAGGTTCAACCAAGTTCCGGTTTGCCCGTGTATTACACAGAGGGAGGAGTTTCGCTCGAATCTCTCACACAAGGTTGAACTTGCGCACTCACGCTCCGAGTGGATCTCATAGGCAACACTCGGAAGTCCTGACACGGACAACAAAAACGGGGAAACACGGGAAGTCCCCTGACTGTCCTTCTTTTATTTCCTTTACTTCTCTGGTCTTATTAACCTTGTCGCGTCTCTTTGTTTGGGTGGTGTGGTTCCGACGTGCCTGTCGGTCCGACTCAGGTTCGTCTCTGCAAACAGTCTGCTACTCGTGGATTGCACAGGCTCCGACATGACGCCGGACGTGCTTAGTCTTCCGATTCCTTGACCTCCATCAGCTTAAACTGACCCTATGGGTCACCCCTTGCTTCCGATCTGGGGACATCTCTGTTCCTAACCTGCTCTTCTTCTCTTGTCACTGGATCCAGTACTACTAAGTTCTTTACTCACACACATTTCTTCTCACTCGTACGACCAAGTATGCTCGTTCTTCTTCTGCTCATCTCTTCAAACACCTCACTCACTTGCTTTCATGTGCACCCATGTCTCTGATCGTCTCTGTCGATTTACTTCTGCCGTCACCCCGTCTGACTGGTTTCTCTAACGAGTTTCACTACCTTTGTGAGACCCACTCTACTCACGTTACTCCCGTCTACACTCAACTACATCTCTAGATCACTCCAACTAGGATTGTTGATCCCAAGGGGCAGAGTTGAAACCACTGACAGTCTCCGTGTGCTAAACCTAGGGACGCTCGGGCGGCGG
>NW_027159117.1:1913-2282 GCF_002600585.1 Cystoisospora suis
CCGCCTTGAAGAGGGGGTGCGCTGCCTCAACTCTCCTGTTCCCAACAGGAGTGCAAATCTCTAACTAACGTAGAGTGGCTCCCCCACTCTATTCATCCTATATGATAAGAAATTAAATCCAACTTGACTTAACTCTTTACACACTTTAAGTTNNCACCGCACTTCCCACAGCGTTCTCCACAAGTATGACGGCACTTTCACTTTATCTCACCGAGCCGACACTTCTTAGTTTATCCACAAACTTAAGAGCAATATTGACTGTTTGTTTTCTTGTGGGAACATTGCACACGTTGTTACCACGTTACCACCTCTTAAGGCGGGTGGCCCGCCGTGGCATCGCCCGCCTCGCTAGTCCCGTGTCCGGCTACC
>NW_027159118.1:0-284 GCF_002600585.1 Cystoisospora suis
ATGATGTAGCCGAGGTACTTTACTTTGGGTGTCACAAATTCACATTTATTCAGTCCCACATACAGCTGTTGATCCCTTATCCGTTGTAGAACTCTTCGTAATTGGGTTAGGTGCTCCTCCTTCGACTGGGAATAAACTAGAACATCATCTAAAAATACTACAACGAATTCATCTAATTCATTTAGAAACACGTTTTGCATTAAACGTTGGAAAGTTGAAGGCGCCCCGGCCAGACCAAACGGCATAACTTTAAACTGAAAGGTCCCATACCTGCATTTAAACGC
>NW_027159119.1:0-274 GCF_002600585.1 Cystoisospora suis
AGAAACCTAGCGACTGGTTCAAGGATGAAAAGAAAGAAGTGGAAAAAGACGTAGGCGAGCTGCTAGACGAGTTCAAGGAGCTGTTCAGTGAACTACCCAAAGGAGGAGCGAAGGGAAGAGAGCTGCAACATCACATACATACGATCCCAGGGGAAGTTCCGGTGTACAAAAGGTCGACATATCCACTACCAGAAGATAAATTAACAAAGTTAAAAGAATACTTAAAGGAGCTAATTGATAAAGAATTCATAGTACCGTCACAATCGCCAGTGGC
>NW_027159120.1:0-433 GCF_002600585.1 Cystoisospora suis
ATCATTCGTTTACCCTTCTTACAGTGTGTGTGTCGTTGGTTCGACTACTTGCAAGCCTATGAATGCGATGTGCAGTACGTCCCAGGTAGCAAAAGTAGAGTCGCGGATGCCTTGTCACGTATTCCGTATCATAGCCAAGTGCGTGGAAAGACCGTGGATGTCGCAGCCATACAGCATGTTATATGCAATCCCCCCATCAAGGAAAAAATTGTGAGCGCCTACAATTGTGACTCGTTCACCAAGTCAGTGCTTGCGCGACTCACCAGTGGAGTGCGGGTGAAGCATTTCAACTTGCATGACGGCATCATCTGGTGTGGAAAGCAAGGAGGGGTGAGAGTCCATGTGCCAGCAGCAGCGCGTGTGCGTGTTATGCGTTTGTTTCATGATGCATCGACGGCAGGGCATCCGGTGGTGAAGAAAACTCTGAGGGCGA
>NW_027159121.1:0-16795 GCF_002600585.1 Cystoisospora suis
TTGTAGGCAGCATTTTCTTGAAGCCATGATCTGTCTGTCCCGCCTTACGCTGTCTTCAAGAAAATGCTGCCTACAACTACGGGAACCCCCAAGCTAGAGCTGTGTCTTCCCGACGTAGTCATCCCGGCGCCCTACTGTAAACACACACGTCTGCGAATTTCAACTGGCACCGTACACATATGACGGCTAACACCAGCCAGGATCGAGTAGGGCAGGATCGACTGGCACCAGTAAATGCTGACCACCGGCGCGGTTGTTCCACAACGGCGCAAAACCCCCCCCCCCAAAAAAAGACGACCATCTGAGCATTACACCGATTCCACATAACAACTAGCACCCACACGGCTTCACGCGCTTGCGAGTTTCCCTGGATTGGAGCTTCAGAAAAGAACAGAAAGTGTGGCACGGTCCTGAGAAAAGGAGCCGTCAACTCAAGCCTTCGTTACCACGTTCCACGGGAGCTACCAGTAGAGAAGCCGGAGATACTGTCGTACGTACCCTTCCGCTTTGTCGTCATCCAGCAAATCAATCCATTTATCCCAGAGGTGCCCGATCACCTTTCCGCAGGTGAAACAGCGGACCGGAATGATCATTTTGGCAACAAGACGGCAACCCCCGACCGGAGAGCCAAGACCTTCTACAAACAGCCGCGAGCACTGCTAGATCCTAAGACTTGACCTCGTTCCTTCCGACGCTATAGGTCCACGCCGAGCCACATACGAAAAACATGACGCGTCTCACGGAGCGGTGTGAAGTCGCTACCGCCAGAGTGTCGCACTGACTAGCAAGTTGGAGAGCTACGGCAACAATAACACGCTCCGAAAAGCCACCTATCGCACAGCAAGCAGTCACCCGGCAAGCGAGGTCACCCCGATTGTCTCGCCGCGCGGACGAAAGAAAACACGTACGGAAAACAAGAATGATTGCGAGCACTTGTATGTGGCCATGCAGCAACCTGCGACAGGCTTGCATGCCAGTTCGCCAAAAAGTCAAAGTGGGGGTTCACGATATGCTGTAGGACTCTATCTGGAACGCACCCAGAAAAAGTGGAGCCGGGAGCCCGGCGCGCGACGGGAGAAACAGATGCCGCTAAGGAACCACTCCTCACAGGCTGCTTTGCGTTGAAAGTCGCTTTTTGGTTCTCACCTACTTTCCCAGGTTACCGTTGACACTACGTCTGTCCTTGGTGGACGGCATGCCTGCCAGTGGGGTACGCAGCGCCGCTCGCACTTTACTCGAATAACAAGCGCATGCCGCCCGGAGAGATGCCGAGGATTTTGCTTGGACAAGCAGCTGCATGGTGGCAGCGAGAGAGGGCTATGCGCTGTGGCAATCGGAGAGCCGTGCGCTCTGAGAGGGGAGTCTGCACAGGCTACGGCCCATTATAAAAGAAGTCGGGCGGTCGTTTTTCCTCTCTCTTCTCTCTCCTTGTGTCTGAATGCCTCCGTGCTAAGCCTCTTCCTTTTCTCTTCACGATGGAGATCGATCTGCTGCATCCCGACCCGAAGGTCGAGGCGACAAAGCATAAGCTTAAGCGGCTTATTCCCAATCCGAACTCTTTCTTCATGGACGTCAAATGCCCCGGTTGCCTACAGATTACCACTGTCTTTTCTCACGCGCAGACCGTCGTCTTGTGTGGCAGGTAAATTGTCAAATTCACAGCCTATAGAGCCGGCTTCTCCGCGCGGCTGAGTAGAGTTTTCCCCACTCTGCCCTTCATCCCCACTGAGTTGCGCCGGGGGTCTCCCTACTTTGTGGGGCTCAAACGTCGACCTTTTTTGACTGTCTACAGAATGCTGTGGATCTTTTTCTCTGTATTCTGCTGTCTGCACTCCGTTGTTGACAGTCTTCGGAGCAGCCTGCTGTTACATGCATTGCTCCGCGGATGCGATTGTGGGTGTGTTGTGCGAGTGACTGTGCGATGTGATAGGCGTGTTCTTGGTTTTCCATGGTACGCTTCTGCACTGCTGGTGTGGCCGCGTGGGCTGAAATCACCGAGCTGGCAACATTCTCGAGGTGGTTGCTGGGAGTTGCTTTAGTTTTTTAGAGTAGCTCAGCTGTGTTAGCGTTCATGTCGGCGCGCGAAGTGAAGTGACTTCGGTACTGCCTGCTAGAGTTTTTTTTTTCTGCATGAATCGGCTACAGTAGTGGGCGCGGGTGATAGTGCATTATTGCCTCTCCAGTACGTGTCAAACTCTCAGGTCAGGTGCGGGAGTAGGACGTCACTGCTGCCGGGTCGCCGGCGGAAAACGCACTCGACGTGTGTGCAAGTGTGTCTTCTGTGTGATGCGCAGTTGCAACATCATGCTCTGCCAGCCAACGGGCGGCAAGTGCAAGTTGACAGAGGGCTGCTCGTTCCGGAAGAAGGTCGAATAGTTGGCTTCGCGATTCTGTTGCGCTTGCACTTCCTTGATCAGCCGTCCACCTGTAGCGCCCCGGGTGTCCAAACCAGACAATCACGAGAAGCTAGGCGTTGAGAGCTTTTCTTCCGAGAGGCTCTGGAAGAGACCACTGTGAGAGCTCCGTCAGTGTTCCCTCGGCTGAGAGGTTCTCAGGGGTCCTTGAAGGCTTAGCCATGTCCAGATCCGTATTCATTGCGTATGCTGCTGTAGGGTTGCTCGGATCTGCGAGTCAGTCTTGGGTGGACAGGCGCGACGGTTGTTGTCAAAACTGCCGCCTCCAATATCAAACTGAACTGAAGTATCTGATCGCTGGTAACTAATCTTTCGGTGCTGAGGCGGACACGTTTAGGCGTCAGGCAAACCGTCCTGAACGTTTATGCGACGAACACTGGCGCTGCCATTCTCGACTAGGTTCTTTGCTTCTGAAGTGGCACCCGTGGGCAGAGAACGCCACAAGGGCTGGCCTGAGCCCACGACAGTTCCGTGGGACCGAGTGCTATTCGTTCAGAGGTCGTGATGCGTGCAGTGGAACAGCAGGCAAGGGTAGCGTTGCCGGCGGATGTGCCGTCGTTATTCGCAGAGAAGTCCGGACGGGCACGCGTAACTGCACTAAACTGACTCCGAAGTCTCCAGCGTGAAGCTGAACGCCGCGAGCGGGGCCTTTCCTTCTCCGTGTTTTTCATCGCTTCTGGGGGAAGTGGCAGGCTACTTTCTCGGTTGTCCTAAACAGGACGGCAGCTCACCAGCACTATGACAGCTGTGGGGTGCGTGCCGCTTGTGTTAAAGCGAGTTGGATGAGGCAGAAATGTTGCGTAGCCAGCACAAAGGGCTCGAGACTTCCTTCTTAGCTTCGGCACGCCTGGGCTAGTCTGCACAGAGGACATCGTTCTGACCGTCGGCTGACGCTCCTGCTGTAGCCTAAGTAAACTGTGCCGATGGCGTTGCGTGAGGACGATGTCCACCCGATACGATCTCTCGGCACTTGCTCGGTCTGACGCAAACCTAACTCCCTCTACCGACTTGCCGGAGGAGGCGGCTACGTTTTCATTTGCAGTGATGCAGAATTTCTCGTCGAAACGGTGTGGCGTCACGCGGGCCCTACGAGCCCACACACGCTTGCCCTTGCACGGGCAGTCCGACGGTGGATCCATACTGATGAGGCCTGTTTGGCCGCTGTCTGCGTGGATTGGCTAAAAGCAGACAAGGAGACCTCCGGTCCAGTCAGTGGCTGGTTGGCGCTAGGACCAGCACCGCAAAGGCACCGTGTGTTCTCCGTTTTGGCCTATGATAGCGAGGCGGAACCAGAGAAGGAGCTTCATCTCATTTCTCCACCACTAGCTATCTCATTCACTGCCCAGCCCTCTCCACATAAACAATTCTTGCCATCTTCGACACTCCCCGCAGCTGTATCACCAGATCGGTGTGTATGGCCATCCCGCTCGGAGCCCATGAGCTGGGGGGCAGTTCTTGTTGCCTGCCACCGGAACCCCATAGCGGCTCCGCCCCAGCGCAAGGCGTGTGCATAGCACCCAGGGCTGAAACCACAATGAGACTATTTGCACATCGCGTTGACCTGAATTACAGCCTACAATAACACGATACACCAGGCGCAGGAGACCTGATACAACGCGGTGTGGCAAGCCCAAACGTCGAAGCAGTAAAGGCGTCGCGAACTGCTGAGGTAAAAACGGACGCGACAAGAGAAACCAAGTCAGCCTTTCTAGCGTAAGCACTCTCTTTATTCGGCAACACGATCTCGTGGCGTCGTCAACGGCGAAAGGCTCGGAGTGCTTCTAGCATTCCCGGAGGCAGTCCTTCCACTGATACGGGATTCGCCAAACACTGAGAACCTCTGCTGGCCCATACAGAGCTCTTCAAGAAAGATCACTGTTACCGCTGCGGGTCCTTGAGTTCACTCCCCGGCTTGGGCTGCTTTGGCCTCAGCAGCGTTGTCGGCCTCGCTGCCTGCGTCAATCTGTCCAAGGAGCACAGCACACGAAGACCAGGCCCCAAGCACATGACACGAAGCCTCGGTCACAAGCACCTGTGTCGGACAAAACTCTGCAGCCCGACGGTCAGAAGGCGGCACCACAACTGTACTGCATGCAGTACTTGAGGAGTTTGCCTCCTATACCCGGAGCCCTGAAGTTTGCAGAAGGCACCCAAGCCACTGGTTGAAAGCGGTCCTAGATAGCTGGGCTGTCCTCTATGAGAACAGCTGCTCCCGACTAACGAAGTACCCGCATGTCCCCCGGCGTTCTGCCTTCTGGAGCATAGAGCTGCAGACAAAAAACGTTTCCTTTGTGAGGAGCCGCTCCCGCAGGCACCGTGTTCCGTTCCCGTGTGGACCCGGGAAGGTACAGTTTTCAAACCCGAGCCTAGTTGCCGGAAGGGACGCGAGCTGTTGCGCCCGTTGCACAAACCCGAGCTGAAGCAGTCAAAACCACTCAGCAAGAACTCTCGTGGATGGGTGTCATGTTAAAGCTTAAGAGAGATACGGGCAATACAACTGCAAGCCGTCAATGAAACGGTGCCCCCCCAAGCCCCCGAGGTTGTCTGTGACCACCCGCTCACATCTTGCCAGGTACTTGAAGTGACCACGGAGAATCTAAGTGCAGAGCGCACATGGAACACCCTCAACTCTGGTCAGTCCTCGGACAAAACACTGCGTCTCGCCCCCGCTCCATAGACGTCGACTGAACTGACCTCAAAGTCCAGCCCAAGCCAGTAGGAGAAGTAATCGCAGTTTGCCGGAGAGATCTTATTCTCAGGGCGTCGGTAGCAGGAGTTCTTGACCGGACAAGTGCTGCACGGCAGGCTCGCCGGATTGTACAAGGAGGGGAACTTACTCCACTGGGTAAAAAACAACGGCACAAGAGACTGCAAGTCAATGCCATCGACGAAGGACGGCTTTCGATGACGGCCAAAGCTTGACACTTGTGCTTCTCCCAGAAAAACATCGACGTTGCCGTCACCTCCTCCAGCCAGTCCATGAAGTAACAAAGACTATCTGGCTTCGCAGCTATTGCTCTTCTCGTTCGTACGTAGACGAGTCGCGACCGGGAGACCACTAAGAAGAGACACGGCACTCAGTGGAGGTTCGAGCAAATATCCAGCGTAGTCTTTCCCTTTGTGAACTTTGTGATTAGCCGCTGGTGCTGTGCAGGCCACTTACGCGACTCTATCGAAACTGAGATGATCGTACCTAGGCCGGCGGTTTCGTATCGTTGTCTCTACTATTGTTCGTGCTGTTCTATCTTCTTGTTTCGACCCCATACTAGGGACAGGATAGGTTTGATTTGTCTACTCGCAACTCCCAGCCAGCACCACCAAACAGACCCTTTCCTGCAACACACATTGGGCACTACACCACTCTACGTCGGCTCAGAATGAGTCTTCAGTAGTACGGGCACAAGGGTGGCGCGCCTTACTACGAACGTGGGCTGCCCCAAGGTCGGGACACGACAGATCTTCTGTTCGAACTCCAGGCTGTTAAGCACCTTCTCCAAGTCTTCATCACTGAAGGTCGCGCCACTCAGTTCCCCTGTAAAAGCGAGAGAGTGCCTCACACGCATGGAAACAAACCTCCGGAGCCAAGGCCGGAAGCCTTTGGTCATCTCATATTGTGGAAGTCCAGCAAGGGCATGCAGGGCCTACAGTACTTCGCACATCCCGAGCCGTTCTTCAGACACACGCAAAAATCGATACGAGCTTCCTGTACAGAACTTGTTACCACGGCGATGAAAAACATCCACTCGAAATGAGGCAAGTCGGGGGACATGATCGACAGTATAGACGCAAGAGAGCTTCTTTCGATTGCTTGGGGGTCTCGGATCAGAAACCTTTCAAAGACCCTACCACTGCTCCGCGTGTACGCCGCTAGAGCCTGGAATGTCGCCGTCCCAGCGTTTTGTAGAAAGGTGCGTGTTTGCGACCGCAAATGCTGCAGGCAACTCGCAACCAGAAGCGGGAATGAGGTTGCATACACCCACAGCCCCAGCAAGGCGAGGGAAGGCGAACCGCACGGAACAACTGCCCAAGGAAACGCGAACAACGCACAATGCATACTGCATATTCATCGCCCGAGGAAAACAGTAACGTGCCCTCTCCGGTGTGCGCCGTACGCAACGGACGTCAGCTGACCTCCACAAGATGCTCGTTGAACTCGCCGTTGCTGTAGAAGGAACCTCCTGCGATCTGTGAAAAGCATATCGACCGCACTAAAGCAACCGATTTCCAACACTGGCAATTTCATACAGTTTGCAAAGAGCAGCGTGGTCAGCTACGCAGAGGTTCCTAGCTTCAAGACACAGCAGTCTTGGTGTTGCTCCAAACAAATACTGACTTCCTTGGCCGGCTCGAGGTGGGAAAGAATGTACATCTTCCGATTTTTCACGTGTATGCTTTTCACCGGCTTGATCAGCTTCAGGAAATCGCACAGCTGCTTCACGCTGCGCTGGATGATGTGCGTTTGGAGTCCCGTGTTCTTGCGCAGGTCTGCAGTCCACACACCTGTTTTTAGAACATCACAAATCGAAGCTTCAGGCACAGCTGGCGTACCCCTTGGTTCAGACAGATCTCGCAAGGTACTCTTTTCTGTCGAGTACGGAAAACATGGAGACAGCGAGGCGCCCCGTCACAGATCGGACAACCACCTCCACAGTCTCTGAAAAAACTGTCTTGCTCTCAGCCTCGGATGCGGGGCCTTGCCCGGCGTGGGACTCTGTGGGACCACGCCCAGGGTGTGGCAATGCCCGCGGGACGAGGCTGATGGCCCGGAACTGCTGGGTCTTCCGCGATCCCGCAGCAGACTTCGCCTGACTGTAACGCAACAAACCTTACCAGGACTCGACTAGATTGATTTTATGTTTACCAGGAAAAAACAAGACTATTCTAGCAAAAGTCAAAAGCCTATTACATCTCAATATAGAGGTGGAGCAACAGAGGCTCCCAAATCGTCTCTCCGCCGCGTCTCCGGTTGATGGCAATGTTTACCGCTGGGTGATAAGGAGATGAAAAAGAGAACTCTAAGAACAGGCTCCAGAAAACTTCCCTCCAAACCCGTAAGAATGGAACCTCATTTGGTCTCAAGAGCTACCGGTTGTGCTTGTGCACCCGCGGATAACTACTATCAGACTTCACAGACAGACACGTGTGCAGTGCCAGAACGTGTAACGCTCAGCACAGCGGACGGATAGCACTCGGGCACGAAGAAAAGCTCATCAACGTTATGCGTACACCACACTGATGTCCGTACCAAGCTGATGACTTTTTTCACGCGGCGCAAGAGCTACTCCTACCTGCCGTCCCTGCTTGTTCAATAGCGCAGTAAATTTTGTAGTCAAAGGCATCCAGGGTCTTCAGTTTCCCGATTACATTCGAGGGCCGCAAGACACAGCAGAGCGCTGCAGAACCCAGAAGCAGGAAAAAGAAGAGCCGAAATCACCAAAGCCCGAGGGCACGCTGGATCATCGGTGTCAGCCGAACGTACTTGCGGTATGTCACTGAGGCACGAGGGCATCTGTATCCGGGCAGGGACGAAACGGTGCAAGGGCGCACGACGGCGTCCGGTGTACTCTGGCCTATCGATTCTCACGTCAGCGGGCTCCCGCGAAACTAAATACAGCGCTACAACGGCCGCCGACAGCGAAGCGGGGGAGAGGGAAAAGAGACATCCTCAGAGAATGCCAAGGAATGAAGGCGAGCTGACACGAGTTCAAAAGCAGAACGTCCAACCTCCATACACGCCACCAATCACCAACAAAACAAACACTTCTGCGCTGCCTGGTATTATTGTCAAAACACAGGCAGTCGACAAAATAAGGAGCGGCTGAACGCACATCCCCCCACTGTCAACTCGGGTGCGCTAACCATGAATAGTCACTCGAGAGCATCATCACGCTGGAGGAAAAAGAGGACGGGAAAGCGATTCACAGTCCACCCTTGTAGCGCTGAGGAGCGTGACATGGCGCGGAAAATCGTCGTACGCACTGAAGGTGCCCGGACGGCACAGGCATACTCAGAAGTTGAAGACGTGACAACATGTCCGGGGAGATACCGCTGGCCCGTGAGTGAGTGGGACAAGTGTACTCACTACCGCGATTGTGAGGCACAGCCCCCGCCAGATGTCGAGGGAAAAACCAGCGAGATGGCCTAGAGAAAGTTTCTCTACTATGACTTTGCCTCCTGCTCTCCTGGCAACATAGCGAAAATCTACATTTGTCTGTCACATGTACCCCCTGGGGCATACGCGTTTCTAAGTCCATGCTGCCTACACAGGCACTTCAGTGTCTACCTATGCGGGGGCACGGATGAAAAAACACTTGCAGCGACTGTGTGTCTGTTGCAACACCCACACAATGACGATGACCAGCACACATAGAACGGACGTGTTGAAATGAGGCCTGTATGTGCCTCAGTATATAGATCTCAGCGATGGCCAACAGCTTCACATCGGATGTACGGGTGATGGATGAGCAGGGCTGACTAAGCACGATGGTCAGTACGCGCAAGGAGAAAAACGAATCCCAAAGTGTTCAAAATGCCCCTCCACAACAAACCCAGCACCTCAGTGAAAGCACGAGGCCCCGGCCTCCCCCCCCTCTCGCCTACTACTGCCTTTTCTGCGTATAACACCTGCGCGGGCCTCGGTGAGTCGGTTGAATGCTGCAACAATTTTCTCCTTTTGCCAACCCTGTCAGGACGTCCGTAGGAGACGGGAAAACAGACAAGCATCAAACAGACAAGGGGGGGTGACGCCAACTTTCTATCTTAACCTCGTACGCACTCCAGAGAAGTTAGATTCCCCGCCAGCGCACGCGACAAGCCACGGTGACGGTACAGAAACAGGCAAGCACGTGGCGAAGCAGAGAAGAAAGCTGCTTCCATGACAGCCGCTGTACCGGCATCTTCCAGAGAAACGACTTTCCCAACAACACGGAAGGCCGCTCTTTGGTAACCGGTTGTTCCATCCTTTAGCCTGAAACTGTATATCTATGCACGATACTCAACACACAGTCTCGAGAAACGAACACACCCGCATACAAAACACACCCTCACGGGTCGCAAAGCCTAAGCCACGAATGTAGTCGACCACCGCGCACGCGTGACGTCTCCGGTTCGCTCTCTATCTAACCCTTCATCCCACGCGCAAACGAGACGAGAAAACCAGAAGCCCTCACCTGCTCCTGAAGCAGCTGCTGAGTAAGTTCATTCTCGTGTTGTTGTCCAAGCGTGTATGCTGCTTGTAGATCTGCAGCCGCCAAGGCTCCGGGACTATCAGCAGGAGGCGCCGCAGCCGCAACAGCGGCCGCAGCTGATTGA
Organism: Cystoisospora suis; assembly: GCF_002600585.1. Lineage (NCBI taxonomy): Eukaryota > Apicomplexa > Conoidasida > Eucoccidiorida > Sarcocystidae > Cystoisospora > Cystoisospora suis. The sequence goes on from NW_027159121.1 coordinate 9,726, forward strand.
GGCACATCCGAGGAGGGAGCGGTAGTATTGTCTCCCCCCGCCTCTATTCGCCCACTAGACTGGGAGGCAACGCTCATTTTCTCTCAAGGTGAAAAGACAGTGTGAGAGAAAGACACGGCAGACCTCTTAACCAAAAGAGCTACACGAGGAAACGTCTTCGAACAGTTTGAGACGCGTTGATCGCGTATGTATGTCAACACAAAAAGTGCAGCATCCTCCAAGCATATGTGCTTACGAGTGCGCGAAAAAGTCACAGGGAAGATGTAGTTTTGCCCCACTCCTTCTCTCCCGAAGACGACAACGGAGAAAGCAAAATGTGCGAAGAAAGTGATAGAGCAGAGCGAACAACCCTAGCCACTACATGAGAGTCACGCGAAAAGAGCGTACGATAAAACCCCTATGACTGACTATACAACAGACGGCGCTGCAGAAGCTAGTGGACTGCCCTAGGTGAAGACCGCTGAAAGAAGGCAAAGGGCAACCTCGCATGCCACGCCGGTCTCGCTGTACTGAGTCACTGAGTCGTGGGCTCAGAAGAAAGACGAAGTGGACAACTAGGCAGGCAGACGGCAACCCCGTAATGCGGAATGTGAGACGTTGTAGTACTGAGTCACCGAGTCGTGGACTCTGGAGGAAGAAGTTGGAGTAGACAACCAGACCTCCCCCACGTGAGGTGATTGCACGCCCCTTGGCGGGGGCAAGGCCGCCTCGCCGCTGTCCGAGAAAGGCTACCGGGACGTGGGAAAGGGGACAAATAACGTGAGGCGGGCAATAAGGCCCCACACAAGAATGCGTTCTTCTCACATCCGTTGAAGTTCCGGACGAAGAATGGGAAAAAAGAAAATTCGTTGTCCAGAGAAGAGCTGCAAGCTGCCTGCTCCCTTGCAAGCATCAGAAATGACGTGAGAACCACTTCAAGACACCTGACAGTGGTTCCTGCTGGTAGGCGGCTGCGCACAGGAAGAAATCTTCGTTCTACCTCGTCCAACGATACAACAGCAGTTGTGCCTTGACTTGGTTCCTGAGTAATTATATTTCTTAGAGTGAGAAAAATGAACACTAAAGCAACCAACCTCAGATACACTACCCACCGCAGGCATGTGCGGTGCCCTACTAGATGAACGCTGAGACCGACGGAGCTTCACCGGCTATTGCGCATTGCTAGGAACAAAACCCGGCGGGGCCCACGCAAGCCAGACGCAAACCCACTGTATGCAACATTCTTCGTTCTTTATCCGAGCTCTCCCCCGACACACAACGAAGCAGAACAGATCTCCTCGGGCTACAACGGCAGCCAAGGAAAACCGCCTCGAGCGACAAAAGCAGAGCTAGTCGATGCGTATCAAGCCGGCTAAGAAAAGTCCCCTGAGCAGCACGAGCAGAGCCGCAAATGAAAAGAAGAAGACGGCAACCGCAAGACGCATTATCTTTTTCCTGTGAGTCGCTAGTGGAGCCGCCCCGGATGCAGACAAGTCTTGCAGAACAGGTACGAGGGGGTAGCGTCGATACTTCTTTCTGAAAATGCCGTGCATGCGCATGCACACGGGAAGGGACTGTCCATACTTGGTGGGACTGCGTCTCTCGGCAGATCGGGATACCATCACCGGAGAAAGGGAACCGAGACACGCAAGAGCGGACAAGAGCCTTGGATCTCACAGCGAGCATCTTGGCGAAAAGCGCTAGAATGAGAAGACGAGAAAATACATTCCATCTAACTGCGTCAGGGGGTATGCAAGAGCTTTCTTGTCATTCCGCCGGGCCTCGTAGAGGCGAGTTGTCGAAGCTTGTCTGTGCGTGGTCGCATGCGGAGCTTTCCATGTTCACACCTTCGCAACGTGTCCTGTTGTGCGCCCTAAGGGAAAGATTCCTCTGCACGTGTGCGGGCACCGCTGTTGGACGTTGACCGTCTGTACGTCCTCAATTTTGTGTATCGTGTGAATTTGCACAGTGCCCGCTGCTGCTAGGAGAACTATATAGGACGTTTTTCTAGCCTGTAGCAGACTCTAGCAGGCTATATTGATTACTCTTTGGCAATGTACCGACACGCAGTACAAATGCGCACCAGTGCGCGGTCTTCACAGTATAGGCACACGCCTGTATGCAAGTCTCTTTGTAGGGCCCCCCAGCCCGGCTGTTCCTTGTCCGGATACTTCTAGACAATCAATGGCTATGCCCCCATGTGTCTTACGTATGGCACGGCCTCCGGCACCGATCCCACCACACTCCGAAACTCAGGTGGTCCGGCTGTCAAGTCAAGCTGCAGACAGGCCACCGTGACCCTGTCATTTCCGTTGTGCTCTTCGAGTCCGCGTGAATGATGAAACCGGTGCCAGCATGGCCGTTGCATCCCTTCTGCCTTTCGACCAAAGAAGAGTCGGGGTGACCATCATATTTACTGCGGTTCTTATGCATGTCCTCGAGAAACCTGTAGCCCTCTTCAGTTCTGGTTCACCTTCAACAGTTCGGCGGAACAGCTGGGCCATTTCGTTTCCGTCGCGTCCAATCTATCTTCCCGGTCCCTTCTCCGGCCTTTGCTCTTTACCTCCTATACCCTCGTCTTTTACCGCAGTTGGCCTCTTGCAATCCGAACTCCCGCCTCTTTCTGCCATTGTCCTACCCCTGTCGCCACCGACATCCTCTTCGGCGTCAGTTTATCACCCTTTCCACTATTTTTCACACTCTCCTGCGTTGTCCCGGACTGTGTCGGCTCCCGTCCATATGCCTTTCCACTCGGCTGCTGGCCTCGCAGTAGCTGGTCTTCGTTGCAGAAGCACTGAGGAGTTCGCTACACACGCTTCGTCCCGCCGAGTAGCTTTCTGTAAAAGCTGTTCGTTTGTGAGACACCGAGGTGATCGCTCCCGCGGCGCTGGCCGTACGACAGAGAGCAGAGCGTGCTCACCGCTTGTTACGCCTTCGCTCGCTGATGCTTCGTCCCTTCGGCGTCCTTATTGCGCCACAATTCCTTCAAGCCGCCTTGAAAGCCTCTTCGGACCTAGCGAGAGTTTCAAGCCGGAGAGGGTACGCTGTCGTTTCTTGTCTTCTTCTACACAACGAGCCATCCCGTGGCAGTCGGCATCTACGTCAATCTCCTTCGCGGTGTTTTCTCCGTCATTACTCAGGGAAGTCCTCTCTTCGTGTTATCTGACACTTGCATCCAGCAACGTTACGGCCCGTTTTGGGGTATGCGCGCCTGCTTTCTTCCGGACTCGACGGTCGATTGAAAGACTACCTTCCCTGGGCTGCCCTATACCACTCGCTTCTCTGCAGTGTAGTCTCGAAGAGGGAGAAAGGTGCACGCAGGGTCTGGAAAGGGCCCCCACTGATGACAGGTGTGGGGACGAAATTTCAACGCCTCCGTCTATCCGACATTCCTCCGCAGCGTCTTCTCCGGGTCAGCTTCTGCGAGCGGATGAACTGGGGACAGCTGTCTTGCATGGTTCTCCTGTCCCAGTGATCTCAAGTTCCCCTCCTTGTATGGGGAGCACGGAAACCGGTGACTCAGAGCGCCCACCACGGAGACCTTCACGCATTTGCAGGTCGTCATTCTCTTCCGTCGGCCCGCTCACGATATCTGCAACATCCGACCGCGGTACAATTTTCGGGTCGTCATTCTCTTCCGTCGGATCGCGTAGAATAATTCGAATATCCAACCGTGGGGCAACGAATCCTGACGGCAGAGGGACTCTAGATACGCCCGGGACGTCGTCAAGTGCCGTCTGTGCCACGGCCATTTCCTCTCTGTTGACTCCACTGGGTCCGAGAATGCTGCACGTTGTCACTCCGTCCCCTGGATCCGATGTCGTCTCAGTCTCGTCGTGGTCAGGGGACTTAGGGCGGTCACAGGGAGGAGAACCAGCCAGACCAACGGCGCTGAACTCAGCTGAGGCGGTGGTTCCTGCAGTTTCTCCTAGAGTTTATTTGATCTCAGACGCGAGTACGGACACGGGAGCTCGGGAGGATGTCAGCAGCATGGCTATGCACGCGCACCACAATCGGCGGCGAAGCAAGTTGAGCAGGCCGCACGGGCACCGCCGGTGTCTTTTGCGCAACCTTTGCACCGAGGTTAGCTCTCTGACACGGAAGCCAGTATCAGCCATGTGCGCCTGCCTCTGCCCGGATTCTCGTTGAACTCGAGAAGTTACTACAGGGTCGTGTCTGTTCATCTCACTACGCGCGTCACGGGAACGCTGAAGGAGTCCGCCCGGGTCTCCCGAACACTGAGGGTCTCGTCGGGAAGGTGGGCTTGAGAAACTCAAGAAAAGTTCCTGTCTATTTTCGGAGACGCTTGCTGCGTCCGCTTGACCCGCATGATTACATAGCAGAAGGCCGGTTTTTTTTCTCCTCCCCGTCGTTTTAGCTTTCGTCCCTTTCCACAAAAGTTTCTGTCGATGCGTGCCTGGCGTGCATTTCTCAGCTTTTGCGTCACGGTGCCATCACCACCACATACGCGAAAGCGAAGGAGTGCAAGCGATCCATGGACAAGCTTGTGATGCTGGCCAAGGAACCTTCCCTACACACTTACCGTCAGGCACTTAGTCATCTCTACGACAAGCGCTTGACGAGGCGGCTGCTGCTGGAGGTGAGTTTGCGCACTAAACGACGAACGCTAGGAGCTAACACCCCTACTCTCACAGTTGTCTAGAAGAGGTCCGAGGAGTTATTTGTGGAGCTGAGGCCACTCTACGTAGACGATTATTGTTACCGTCTAGTTGCTGGCTCCGTCGGCGTTGTCGCTCGGGCTAGCACGTTGGGGGAAAGATTAGAGAAGACAGTGTGTACGGTCTCCACGTAGTGGTACCTAATGCGTGGTCTCTGGCAGCGGTGACAGAGAAGAAAACCACTAAAGCAAAGATTGAGCGTGTTTTCGACTGAGACGGGGATATAACGTCACAAAGTACGAATACTTTACCCGGCAAGGGAAAGCGGGAAACGTGTCGGAAGTCATGTAGCCAGTCGCATAGAAACCTGCCCCCGAACCGAGACGTTCTTGCCTCTGCCCAAGGTCTCATGACTCTATGCGATAGCGACTAGCGTTCCGCTGGCCCTTCATTCGGAGAATGCTGCCTTCTTGTTGCATGAGACTGTGGACAAAGAAACGGAAAGACGACATTGCGTACTGCGTTTCCCCCATGGGTTCGATCTATTCAAGGAGAGCCACCTCTTAGCACCGGTCCGAGAAGGTGGTGTGTACGCCACTCCCGACCTCCCTCCAGAGTATTGCTTGCACTCGCCGAAAGCATATGTCTCATGTATATTCCTGGCTGATGCCATCTCGGGAGCTATGGTTAGGTGTGAGTGAGTAAGTAGAACAAGTAAGCTAAGAAAGGGACCCGGTTGTTGCACCTAAGTACTCCTGACACCACACCTGTCCAGTGAAACGTTCCGTAGTCACTCCGGCTTTTTCCGTGCCCCACGTTTCCGGGTTAGCAGAGCTCCTGAACGACTTACTTTTCCGAGGCGTGGAGTCATGCACGACAGAAATTCCTACTGTCATTGACGCCGCTCGCGGCCATTGAGGGGTGTTTCGTATTTGCTGTGTGGTGGGTCATACATAGGCTCCTCAGCGCTTCGCGTACCGGCCTCACGGATTTTGCCGCATGCGAAAGTTGCCCTTTTGCCGCCAGGGAGACAACGCGCAGATGGCCCGCCTCGAGATAATCGACTGAAATTGCCACCGGATCTTGTAAGTTTGACGCGCCGGGCATGATTTTCTCCGGGTGCGGCGTGTGAGTGCTTACTCCGGACGTCCAACGAACAGCAGCATGCTCCGTCAATATTGCCGACGGGGCCTCCTACTGCTCCAACAACTGGCAGTGCTACAGTATTAGCGTGTTGTCCTTTGTGCCGGCATCGGAACCAACACGGAGGGGGCTCCGCCAAGCTGCGAGCCGGGCGGTCTGTGAGTCCGGTTCTCTACTTGAGCGCTCAAGACAGGGGTGCCTATATCCAAAGGGCCAGGCGCTCTGCTTCTTGTATCGGGATAACAGTGTGTCTACCGAGGTGTTGCTGTTTCCGTCAGCCCTGCATTGACTGTGGTTGCAACTACATTGAAGAACCGGACAGAATAATGACCTGCGGTTCACAGTTCCGACAGAGAAGTGAAGGGCGGAAGCTGCAGCTCCTTCCGTAAACAGTACTCCCGAGCCCCTTGCGCGGCAGGCCCGCAACCCTACTGTCCGGCCATAACAGATGAATGCACGCGTCTACCGTGCGACCCGTGGTCCCCAAACTGCAGCTTGTTTAGGCGGCTATTGGCGTGGAGGCAGGCGGTGGACGTCAGCAACACTATCATGTCCACCGAACGGGAGTCCCGGCTGGGGTCGCAACAAAATGCGAGCACATGCCAGCGGGCTGTGACCACAGTGACTGGAGTCCGGGAACCACAGCACGCAATGCTTGCCAGCCCGCCGAAGGTGTTTGAGTGACGAGACACCTGACGGACGGACAAGAGTACGACGTACAACCGCGACAGCAATCACCGATAAGAATAGAGAATCGCAAAGTCACTCGGAGCAAACAGGCCGACTAGTCTAGCGGACTGATTCGGTTGTACTCTACTGATGAGTAAAGGGACCCGGAGCGACGCCGGTGTTGGCTGGCGACATGCTCGTGTATGCACACCGTTTTGCACAGTACACACAAAAGCTCGGAAAAGACGAGATGCACACCACCCACCCCCCTTCCGAAGATCAGAGCTTGTGGTCCTTGGCCTGTCCCGCCGACAACTGAGGAACTTTCCCTGCACGCAGGTCGGTATTCGCCTGCGTTGCATCTCAGAGGCCACGAAGTTCCTATCGAGCCGGCCTTCTGGCTTGACTGTATTTGCGCCTGGGCTGGTGCACACGTCATGCGTCCGAAGCAGCCGGGTAAGACGGCTGGCTCGCCGCCCCGGCTGAATAAGGAGACACTTCCTCTGTTCTTTTTCTATTCGGCCGGTCAGGTCTGGAGCTTTTCTCCAGGGTCCGCCGTGAGAGCTGGAGGACACCAGAAAGCACGGAAAGCAGCACAACTAGGCCCGCAGAGGTTTCCGGTAAGTATCACTGCTCACGCGGCGCTGGCCTCCGCGAATT
>NW_027159122.1:0-4784 GCF_002600585.1 Cystoisospora suis
GGCGGTGTGTCCGAGTGGTTAAGGAGATGGACTAGAAATCCATTAGGCTCTGCCTGCGCAGGTTCGAATCCTGCCGCCGTCGCTCAAATAAGGACGGGAAACATATTGGTACTTCAAATAGCTGCGGTGTTTCCCGGGGCTGATCCTGACGCAGGGGGCTACGACCGGGCCGCGGCTACACAACACCGAAACCGCTTGCCACCTGAGATATGAAGAATCACATGGTCTCTAGTAACCAGTGTCTGTAGCTCCCTCGCTACCTCATCATTGTAACGCGGCCTGGAAGCTAACACTCTCTGCGTGGGCTGATGATCTTGGCGGCGGTGCTGCTTCTCATCTCTACGTGTCATACGATTGTCAGCACAGGCAAATCGAGGTTGACGTTACCGCGTTTCGTCTAAATGGACTTCGGACATTGCACAGTGTATTCAACTAAGAAGTGGGCGATAAGACATCCAGATCCGCAGAAAACTGGATGGTGGATGGAAACTTTCTCACCCCCAGGTGCACTACGTTTTGATGAGCAGCCCAGAGTTTCACCGAACCTCGCTCCACATTCGCCATGTCCTCGTGAGTAGCTCGCCCTTACAATGATCCCTACGTATTTCTATTTCCAGTGTCCGAAGAAACTCGAATCCCTCCACAAGTCACACTTATCCTTCTTTTCCCTATCGTGTTAGCTGGCACGTGCCACCTCAAAGATCACATACTGGACTGCCACGCACATATACCTAGTCACTCCGGTTTTCGGCGTTGAGAATGAAGAAAGATCGTTCTTCAGGCTACTGTCACTAGGTGCCCCGTCAGCCGCGTTTGAACCATCTTCAATCGTGGGAACGTCGGTCTTGCTCTGACCGAGGTTGCTACACACACGGACACACCCGCTCTTCGAATGCCGCACAACGGTTACAACGCCTCACGACAATATTCTCCTTCTCACGTCAGTTGGTCTGCCGGCTCAAATGATTCACCCAATACGAGATGTTGTTGTTTAATTGTAAGCATTTTTGGGCGCCAGTCAGGTGTCTGAGCCAACTAGCTAGGTATTCGTTATCGTGGAAACATGGATAACTTCATTCGTGGGAATCTGCCGCTTCTCAACTTGTGAGTTCTCACGTCCGTCATCTGTACACGCTCTTCCGGCGTCGGCGAAGAAAGAAGATTGTACCACAAAGTAGCACTGTCATAATGGAGAAAAATCGCACTTGCTTGTTCGTTCGAGGAAGTCCTCTTTCTGATTCTTTCCCACAGCTGAAAAGGTTGCTAATCAGGAGCCTCTCACTTCAGAGAACGACTACCCCGATCAACTAAAGCTTTGTTTGCGCCCGAGAGTTTCCTGACATGCCGTCAATCAACTGTCTAAAAGCTCCCCTGTCTGTGCCTGCTGAACAGAGACTTGTAAAGGTTTTTGTTCTGCCCCCTTGCCAATTACACCGTACAGAGTTTGAACAGATCGGTCAGAGTTTTACAACGAAAAAGGCAATTCCCGCGGCAGCAGGACCAGCCGCCAGTCTACCTGCTTGAGTGTGTCCGTCGTCTGTCGTTTGAAGAGAAAGACGATGTTTTTGATGGAAGAGAGCAATTAAACTTGAGATCTAAGAAACAAAGAATGAGTAGAAAAATTCCCTCAGTCCGTAGAAGATAACAGCATCATTCATGGTTCTTGCCATCTGTCTATCCCTCGACCGGCGGCGTCTTCTTGAAAAGCAACTACTGCTATTTGAACAAACAACGCTTTAAAGAAAGAGTCAGTCTCAAAGAAGGCATCTCAAGTCAATGACGAGACACATACGTATATATACTCTCTTCTTCTCCCTTAAAAAGATCGCCACAAGCATCCTCGTGTTAACTCTATCCGTCACACATGTCCAGAGGCTTAGAAGGGGCATCAGAAGTACATCTTACTGACCTATCCTTTATGAAGAATGTTTCATTAAGCCCATGTACATTGCCAGCTCAAAAATAGTATCATGCACAAGAAGCACACCGGTAAAAACTAGAACAGAATGGTGTCACTAAAGAAATAACGCCTCCTGTTAATTTCGACTTCATTGAATGACCGAATTGCATTGTTAAAAAGACACCTCTCCACCGTAACCATTACCCAAAGCTTCTTTTACTTCCCCCTCGTCTTCCTCATGAACGATAGTGAGAAAAGCGAAGAAACTCTACCGCGCACGCATACATCACGGTCAAGACGTGGGACTACTTTTTCATTACCAACCTCCCTTCTATTAAACTGAGAAAGGATTCTGTCTATCTCAACGTCACACCCTTCGTAGCCCGAGACCGGGGGTTTCAGAAAAAAGACATAGACAGATGTCTAAAAGTGGAGAGTACCATCCCTTCTCTTCTATAGTCTTGTATACATCATCACTTCATACATAAGAGAAAGAACTTCATTCTCCCAGCATGAAAATTATCCTTTCTTTCTTTCTTTCGCGGATAAATGAATCCACCGAGATCCAGACAAGAATCTCTCTCTCTCTGTCCCTAGAGAAGGTTCTCTCTTCGTAGAGTTCATTAGAACACCGTCCTTGCTTCTTAGCTCCTCTCCACCTCTCTCTATCTCGGTGACTGACTATCCACATCCTTTCCCTCTCTCTCTATCTCTCTCTCGTGCCACATTCATTGTCCTCTCTCTGTTGTCTTTCTAGAGAGAGAAAATATCCTCTCCTTTTTGAAATGACCTCTCCATGAAGAAGATCGATCTGTTTTAGTGTGCAGTTAAAGGGAGAGGGAGAGAGACTGCTTCTTCATCTTCACCTTTAACGCGTGGATCTTCTTCAAGTTCCTCCATGTTCCCTTCATCACCTTGCTGTTCTTGTAATAGATGGATAGCCGTATCAATATCCACAACGTCTACGTGGGATACACGGTTTGCTTGGCTCACATGATAGAAACAGTCTGCTGGATCAAGCAGCTCGGGTCTGTCGTGAAGAAAAAAGACAGAGGAATACACAACAGCATCGTCAACCGATTTGCCGAAAAAGGCATATATATAGCATAGAATACAGACAGATCTCTTATCGACTAAAGAAAGATCTAGATGCACCTGGACATATACCAAGTTCTCACCCTCGAACGATAGCTAAAGAGATACACACGCTGAGGTAAACATACACACGCATGTATCTCTCTCTCTCTCTCTCTCTCGATATATATATATATATATACATATATACATAAATATACACACGGTTATCTCCCTCTCTCTCGGTATATATATATATACATATGTACTCGAATACTCGTGTACCTGTATCCACATATGCGCGATAGATGGTTCGACTGCCGTATGACCTCTAGCTGTCTATCTCTTCGCAGAGATTGTTTGACTGAGTATGTACAGCGTCCGTTCTATAAGTATATACATATATATATATATATGTATACCTGGGTGTACTCTCACAAGAACAACGTATTATATCTGCCTTCATGGAAGGGATCTGCGTACTTCCCTGTGAAAACAAGTGGACCTACCCCTCATCCCTTTTCGAATAAGCGGCTTATGTCTCTCACCCGTATCACTCACATACAAGATAAGATAGGAAAGAAGCAACTTTCAGCGCCTCTTCTTCCGCTAGGGAACTGTGTGACTGTCTATAGGAGTCATTTTGTTATATCTTCTTGTCTACTCTACTCCTCGCTCTGTAAAAGGTAAGAAAGAGTTGCGGGAATGACCATTCTTTTCCTTACCTGAAGGTAGTAAGTATAATCTGAGATATACGTTGAGCTGTTGTCTGTCGAAGAGCTTCAGCGGCAGCTCTTCTATGATTCTCATCTAAGGCTGCGTCGACTTCGTCAAGCAAAAGGACACCTCCTGGCTGTTCTCGAAGTCTTTCCTGCTGATCCTTTTCATCTTCATCTTCTTCTTCTTCCTCATCATGATCGCCTAATCTTTCTCCAGCACAATTCGCTCTTCTTCTTCTACTTCTTCTTTCATCTCTCTGCGGCGTCGTAGATGGAGATAGGAAGGATTGCAGCTCACCATCACCCCGGCTGCGCCCTTCGTAGTCAGAGATTCGAGAAGCTCCCCTGCCTTCACTAGGGCTACAACATGCAACTCTCTGAAGTGCGAGAAGGAGTGCTAGGGAGACAATCGATTTCTGACCACCTAAAGAGAAAGGAAAAAGACAGGAAAAAGAAGAGAGAAAAAAAAAAGAAGGAAATATATGTCTTCAAGGAGAAAGACACACGCGAAGACGGAAGAAGAGACAGTAGTAATGATACTACTTACGGGCACTACTACTCACGCGTATTACTTCTACTACTACTATTACTACTTACGGCTACTACTACTACTACTTCTACTACCCACTAGTGCCACTGGTAGTTGGCCGTGATGCAATCGACATGCGTCCTCGTAGGAGCAAGAGAGAAGCCCAAGTAGACCTGCTAGAAGAAGGAGAAAGAGAAAGTTTCTTTTTCATACCAGAGAGCTGGTTCATCCCATGAGCTGCTCCCCCTGCTTTGTCTTCTCCTAATGATGTCTTCTTCAGTTCATGTTTACTTTGGAGCGGAACAAGAGGAAAAACGTTCTTCATCTGTCTATCTTCTCTCTTTGTACTACTTCTCGTAGATGCCGAAGTAGAAGCTGCCATGACACCCGAAGATCCTGAGAAGGCTGCAGCGATGTCTACTCCTATGAAAGTTAAAGGACAATCTTCTCTATTCGTGTTATTTTCTTCTTCCTCTTCGTCTTCATCGACATAATCTTCTTCAGTTTCTTTCTTGATCTTCACAATCGAATCTCCGTCTTTCTTCTTCTTCTCGTGCGATAT
>NW_027159122.1:4807-5153 GCF_002600585.1 Cystoisospora suis
CTTCTTCTTCTTCTCCTGCTCCTGTTCCTGTCTCTCGTTCAGGTGCTTGTCTCGTTGAAGCACCCCGAGAGACATCTGACTTTGGTTCTTTCTTGTTAAAAGAAGAAGTAGAAGAACGCCTCGTCTTCCTTCGGCTTCTCTCGTTCTCTCCTCCTGTCTCATCTTCTTGAAAACAGCCGACCGCGCTATCAGGAAGAAGAGACTGTTGAAGAACCTGAAAAGGAAACCTAATCACTGAAGATCAGACATTCTCCTTTCTTCTCTTTATTTCTCTTTCTCTCTTTCATTCACTCCACATATCCAAATTCCCGGGTGACTCTTAAGAGACAGGTCCACTCACACAGAA
>NW_027159122.1:5627-5891 GCF_002600585.1 Cystoisospora suis
GTCTGTCTGTCTGTCTCTCTCTCGCTCTCTCTATAGATACAGCTACACTTACTCCACGCAATATATACACAGAGACATAAATAGAAGAGGCATAACAGTCGAGGTATATGGTAGAAGTCCCATAGTAGAGGGCCATACATCCAAGCAGCGGCAGGACTCCAATACATGTTATACTGATATACCTAGGAAGAGAACATGTACGGTAGATATCTTGTTGCTTCACAAGAGATTGACCATGGAGGTTTTTCTTCTTTGATTGCATGC
>NW_027159123.1:0-135 GCF_002600585.1 Cystoisospora suis
AGATAGATTAAAGATATAGTGAGACTTCCTGGGATCTGTGAAGAGCCATATCACATCCATAGAGGTCTGTGTAGCGCAGACGTATGTGCCAGTGTCTTTATGTATGTCTGTGTATGCTTATATATATATATATAT
>NW_027159123.1:283-2473 GCF_002600585.1 Cystoisospora suis
AGACTCTTTTTCCTCTCTTTTCTGATCTTATTTTGCCCTTATTTCTTTTTTCTTTTCTTCCTCATGATGGCATTCTCTTCTCTCGTCTACTCCCCTTCTCAGTGTCAGGTGTACATACACCACGTCCTCAACAAGACAACTTCTTCATTCTTTCTTCTCTTCTTTTCTTTTTTCTTTTTCTTTTTCTTCTTCTTCAGTTCTGCTCGAGTTTACTAACCTTCTCCCTTGCCGAAGATGATCGAGTCGATGAAGAAGAGGAAGAGACATTGCAGAGAGAGAAAGAAGAAGAAAGAGAAAGGCCTCTCTTTATCAAGAAAGAAGGACAAGAAGGAGCATCTGGGGACGAAATTGAAGAAGAAGAAGATTCGAGTGTACATCCACCTCCTCGGCGTATCTTAGCTCCACGTCGATGCAAACAAGCAGTCACCTCATACACCTTTTCTTCGCGAGAGAGAGACCGCCCTCCCTCTCGTTCCTCGAGGGAGAGAAGACGAAAGGAAGAGGAGGAAGAAGAAGAAGAAGAGATAGACGAAATTGAAGAAGAGGATGAAGATGAAGAGAGAAGCTGTCTTAGTGTGACTAGTTCGACGGGTGCCTCTACAAGAGAGAAGTCCTCTTCGTTCTCTCCTCCTTCTATTTCTCTTCTTCCTCCTCGTGGTTTGCCAGATCAACTCGAGAAAGAAGAGAAAGAAGAGAAAGATTCCCCAGAAGAAGAAGACGCAACTATGAGGAGTTGTCGCACCGTCGATGACTCTGAGGGGAGCTCACGACGTCTCTCGAGGATGCTTGGGCTATCGGCTGATCGAGACGAAGGAGACACAGAGAAAGATAAACAAAGAGGAGAAAGAAGAAAGAAAAGAAAAGACAAGACTGCACATCTCTCCGCTTTAACTTCTTCTTCTTCTTTTTCATCGACCGAGAAGGACAAGACGACTTCCATTACGACAGAAATGAAGAAGAAGAAGAAGGAAAGAAACAACGCGTAAGACATCCAACACTTTCTTTCTTTCTTTCTTCAAGCGTGAAAAAGAAAGAGAGACAGCAGCAGAAGAAGAAGAAGATAGATTCTTGTTAGGCTAAACTCCTCACTCTCATATCTCTTATTCTACACATAGATAGACACACCCAGCATATCTTCTATCTATATCTATATATACATATATATATATATATATCTATATATGTACACATCTATCTATATATCTATATATATATAGAGGTAGAGGTCACGTATCACTCATTTGTCTTCGATTGCTTAGGTCTATTAATGTATATGTATCTATGGCGGTATGTATGTAGCTATCTGTGTATCTTCACGTTGTATGTGACTATCTCTCTCTGTCTATCCATTCCTTTCCATGTACACATCAATCTCCTAGCTTGACTATTTCCGCATGTCTACCCTTAAGACTTTGGCACGATCAACTAGCTGTTCACGTGTCTAACTAGCGATATCTCTCTTATATACTCCTCTCTCTTTCTCTCTCAGTCCAGATAGATAGATAGATGGAGAGATTGAAGATAGATAGATTGGAGTAGGGGTGGCTGTCTATGTATGGCTTTGCTTGGCTAAGAGAGTCTTGTTCTGTTTATCTTTCTTTGCTTTTTTTCTTGCATGCGCGATGCATGCATACTCAGATCAACTAGGTGGGAGAAGGAAGAGGAAGAAGAGAAGCTTTCGCATGCAGATTCTTACGAGAATAGAGGAACGGACAGTCGAGAAGGTAAGTGTAGGATTTCAACACGAAGTAAGCTGATGAGACAGAGAGAGCAAAGATGCTTCAAGTGATCGAGAAAGCGTAAGAATAAGAAGAGCAAGAAGATATGTAGATCCAAGATAGATGATCGATAGACAGTGAAATAGAGAGATTGAAGAGAGAGAGAGAGAGAGAACTCCTCACCTGTCTCTCTATCTCACGATACAGTGAATACTATATATATGTAGTGTGTATATATGGAGATATAGATATAGATGTGTATTTATATACGATTATAAATATATATATATACATATATTTATGTATATAGCTGTATAGATGTGTGTATATAGAGATATATATGCATCCAGTATATGTGCGTGGGGTGTCTAGTGTAGTAATTCCTAGAGAGAAAGAGAGAAATCCCCATGATACATTTGACGTGTGTACTCCTAGCTCTTCTTACTTGTCTTCTTTCTCTTCATTTTCTTTT
>NW_027159124.1:0-238 GCF_002600585.1 Cystoisospora suis
TTCCTCGGACCCACTCCATCCATTACGTGGATAATAACTGTGTTCCGGTGAAATGCTTCCTAGGGAAAGCTAAAGAAAACGAGGGAGCATCCGTTTGCGTGTGGACCGTGACGGTCACCGGACGAGTCCCGACTTTTCTACACTGGGATCTCCAAAGTTTATTACAGCGGGAGAAATCCATGCCTGCGTACGAAAGTCAATTGAGTGCCATTGTTCATGCGCTAACTAAGTGGAAGCA
>NW_027159125.1:0-424 GCF_002600585.1 Cystoisospora suis
ATCCATTACGTAGGTAATAACTGCGTTCCGGTGTAATGCTTCCTAGGGGAAGCTAAAGAAAATGAGGTAGCATCCGTTTGCGTGTGGACCGTGACGGTCACCGCACGAGGTCCAACTTTTCTACACCGGGACCTTCAAATTTTACTACAGTTGGTGCCGTGACCCGGGAGCTGTTTTCACCATTTCTTTGTGTGGGAAACGAGGACGCCGCGGGATTGCATCGAGCGTATGGATGCGACATCGGGGACGAATTCTGAGCCCCCTTTGCAATTCTCGCTGACGGACAGCGATACACCGTCGACTACGGCGGACATGGAACGTCAAATCAAGAAGGAGCCGGAGAGCTCCAGCAGGACTAACACCATTGCAGGACTGCAGGACGTTGCAAATATGGAGTTTGCTCTCGGCAGAGAGAGCGCGGCAA
>NW_027159126.1:0-377 GCF_002600585.1 Cystoisospora suis
GCAATCAGGGAGTGACGGCCGCATGAAAGGAGGGAGAGCGGAGCTTCAAGAAGGGGGGAAGAGGTGTCAGAGCTCTGCTCTGCCCTGCCCCGAGTGTTCTAATAGTTATAAGATACCTAATGTAAGTGAACGTAGGAGGATCAAAAGGGAATTATTAGTAGAAGAGATTATCTCCCATTGAATCCAGTGTTTCGATAAGAGAATCTAATCCTCCCTGTGGTAGTTTAATTAGTCAAACAAGTATAGAAGCTCAAACCTAGACTTACCTTGAGTAAAGATCAAGGCGAAGCCTGTATCCGAGTCCGATAGGAGCTGTAGTAGCACAAACTAGCTAGCAGGCCAAGGCTAGAAGGCTTAGATCGGGTGTGCGTGTGAGC
>NW_027159127.1:0-275 GCF_002600585.1 Cystoisospora suis
GGGGACCGCTAGGGTTCCCGGTCGGCCGTGCAGGTTGCTCTGAGCATCGATCCCGGGCGTTCCGTGGGCCCTTTCGCCCAGCTTTCGGACCAACGAGTGATTGACTCACATTAGGCACCCCTTGGTGCCATACTACACAGGTCCTTGCACACGGAAAGTTCTCTATGGCACAATCATTCTCCTTCACCACACACTTATTGTTCTCTCTGGTCACGACACACTCGACACGGGGCTTGGGGCGCCGGCTGGGCGGCGATCCCAAGGGGAAATGTGGG
>NW_027159128.1:0-225 GCF_002600585.1 Cystoisospora suis
TTTTTGTATTCTGAGGCAGAGAGAGAAGAGGTCGGTAGGGGATCCTGTCCCTCTCCCTCTTCCTATATCTTTGTTTCAAGTGAAGCTAGAGAATACCTACGTGATAAGAAAGCGATGGTTCATAAGGAAGGTATGCCACGTCTGATTGACCCGGCTATACTCCAACTGCTCCCCATCAAAAGGAGGATTGCGACCATCCGCTATCTGCCTAACCTATACACCACA
>NW_027159128.1:231-7007 GCF_002600585.1 Cystoisospora suis
AGATAGATAGAAAAGTAGATAGATTCATGGCTAGCCAGACAATAGATAGATGGACAGATACACTGATAGGTAGACAATAGATAGCTAGCTAGCTAGATAGCAACCAGGGACACTCACATGCATGTATGTATATGTGTATCCAGTTGCCAAGAGATAGAAAGCATATTCTTAGGAATGCTAGAAAGAGAGCAGGAGTGAACGAGCTAACTCTATTGAAGTCTTGCCAGCAGGCCGGAGAAAGAGAGGAAGAAAAAAGCGAGAAGCAGAAAGAAGAAGAAAAGGAGGGGAGAAACTAGAGGAGGAGAAGAAGGAGAGAGAAGCACAAGAGATGCGAAAGAAAGAAAGAAAGGTCGTTCTTTGACTTACTAGGGCAGCGAGAGGGTCGTGAGCCGACAGATTTAGCTGCGGTTCAAACTTCCTACACAAATTCGTCGTCGCTGTGAGGAGAATAGAAAGAAAGAAAGTGAACAGAAGAGGAGAGAGAAATCGAAGATGAAAGAGAAGAGGAAAGAAGAAGAGAAAGAAAAAGAAGAAGAAAGAAGGATAGAAAGGGAGAGAAGATGATAATGACGGGGAAGAACCAACAGAAACACAAGTAGAAACTACATATACATATATATCTATATCTATATATATATATACAGACATATATAGAGATACAGATATGCATAAGAGACTCAAGAGAGAAAGGTGATAAAGAATGAGAAGAAAGAATGAAGAGCAGAGAAACTAGATGGAGAAAAGAAGAGAACATCATAAACAAGACAGCTCAGGATCAAAAGACAGCCGCTGATCAATGCCTAGGAGGTGTGTATATACACCTGTCTCGACCAGAGGAGAGAGAGAGACGAGAGAAGAGAGATACACATCATCTTTCTTCATAGAAGATCCTCCCAAGTGAATAAGTTAAACCATCCAACTTGACTGACTGACTGACTCTATTCAGAGAAAAGAAAGACCTCCACAATCTTCAGTGAGGAAAAAGAACAAAAAGAAAAAAGGTGGAACAACGAAGAAACAAAAATCCTTCCTTCCTCTTTACCTTCAAGACATCCTTTTTACATCTTTCTTTCTTTCTTTCTCTCTTTCTTTCTCTCTTTCTTTCTTTCTTTCTTTCTCTTATAGAGATCCACGTATCTCGGATACAGAGATACCAAGGAACGTCTATCTTAGGTAAGCCTTTCATACACATCTGAATCTCTTCACTTCTCTTGTTCACTTTCCCTTCTTTCTGTCTGACTACTGTGACTTTGTCATCTTGTATATCAAGCAGTCACCCCTTGACTAGAAGAATAGAACGAGATCGACAACTAGCTAGATCGATCTCGATCTTCAGCAAGGAAAAGGAAGGAGTCGTTACTAATACGGAGAAGAAGAAAAGATTGTCTTGAATGAAGACGAAAAAGAAGAAGCCGTTTCTCTCCTGTTAGTCTTGTCATTTCTATTTCTATTTCTTCTCTTTCTTCTTCTTCTTCATTTTCTCAGAATAAGAATAAGAGTGGTGTACATACACCTCGGGCTACTTACTGCAGAGGAGCTCAGCCCTGAGCGTAACGAAATGCTCTCCCAAGTCATATGGAGCTCGAAATAAATCCAACGTAAGCTGCCCTCACCAGAGACGAAAGAAAGAAATACAAGAAGGAAAAGAAAGCAAGAGACACGCAAAAAGAGATAAGAAAGAAAGAAAGAAAAAGTGAAGATGATACTGAGGAGTGGTAGAGTTGTGAGGAGGGGCGATTAAAATTGTCGAGAGGAAAAAATCGACGGAAACCTCCCTATCCGCCCAAACACACCTACATCAAACTACGGAGACACACTCTCTCTCTCTCTTTCTCACTCTTTCTTTCATTCTTTCTTTCATTCTTTCTTGTTTGAAGTGTGGAAGTGAACTGCTTGAGACGGTAGTTATGTCATGCGTGCTAGGGATGACTCAAATCTTTTTCTATGCCTCGGTCGTCCTGAATCTACAGAGACATCATACGAGGACAAGATTCATGTGAACATAAACTGATATAGACAGATAGATAGAAAGGTAAAGAAATAGACTCTTCAGACAAAAAGTCTTAGCTACGATTTATTTCGCCTTAAGATCGGAAGTAGAAATTGAAGTGATGATCCACGACTACTACTAGTACTACTACGATGGCTATTTTCACTAAGACATTCTCCCCACCTTCACGCAGACACTTCACTCTACCGCTCCTTCAACCCCACGCCACCACATCTATCTACCTGTCTATCGTTAATCTATCTTTAATCTATTTATCTCTTCTTATCTATTTATCTATCTAGATATAGACTTACAACGGTTTGTAAGTAAAATGAGTGTGTATAGATGTCTGTTTACTCACGTCAGGTCGACTGTCTAGACTATCGCGCGATCCCTTCCTTGTATGACCGACGTTGAGACAGAGAGGCGAAGGAAGGTGGAAAATCTAGATAGGCGTGAAGACGATAATAAGTGGAAATTGAATTCTCGAAACTACTTATAGACCTTCATAAGTGAAAGATACATCCCATACATGCCTGCTGCTGCTGCTGCCTGTGTGTCATTCCATGTGGCTCTTTTCATTCACATAGAAGAAAGTTGTTTTGATCATATCAATCTTCCTCCTGCTTCTGACCCTTTCTCTCAGCCAAGAAGTGGAAGTAGGTCTCTCTCTCAATTCATATAGACGCTTCAATTCTTTCACAAGGGTGCACTCACTACCTTCTCTCCCAGTCACTCGACCTCTCTCTCTCTCTCTCTTGCACTAGATCTCTCCTATGCACACTAAAACAAGCCGCATACATATAAATACATACGTCGATCTGCAGACACATCATATGCCTCAAGATGAATCATCATAAATCTCCCTCTCTCTCTTCATATGTATATCTAAATATAACTACCTCTCTCTCTCTCTATACACGCATATCTATGTATAGGTATAGGCCTACCTCTCTCTCTCTACGTATATGTATAACTCTGTGTATATCCACCCCTCTCTCTCACTATATGTCTGTATATCTCTCTATATGTTGATATGAGTCTGTAGTAGGACTTACATCGACATCGAGAGTATCACGGAAGTCTGCTTGATACCGTACAGCCTCGCCAATAGCTGCCCAGACTTCTATGCCTATGGATCGAAGCATTATGGCACTAGAGAGCTGATCTTCTCCTTCGTTAGTCCCCGGAGGATTGGAGCAAAAAGTCAAAAATCTCGCGCATGTCTGGAGTTTCTCAACCACATGCGGAGGCATCGAAGGGCATCCACATCGATCTGTTCATATCAAAGCAAACACATACACATACACACAACGTACACATGTATGTCTCATCTTCTTACATCTTCATATATATGTATACAAAACTTCGTACACATAGAGATAGGACTGCTTGCGAGAGATGAAAAGAAGAAGAAGTGCATTAGAAGCTGTTTCTCTCCTTTGAAGAAAGATGAGATAGACGCATGATCTGGCAAGGGGAGTGAAGTAAAGGAAGCATGTGTGTATGCTTGGGCTAGGAAGAACGATATGAGAGAAGAAGTTCAGAGACAGATTCCTGTAAGAAGTAAGATCATAGAGGCACTACACTCACGGTGTGTGAAGATGTATGTCTGTACGTGACATAAACGCGTATGCACGTATGTATGTCTGAATATATGTATTACGTATGTAGGTATGTATGTATATATATATGTAGGTACCTATGTATGTATGTCTATGTATGCAGTCAGAAAGAAAACAAAGACAGCCGTGTGAGAAAGCTAATACGCTCCAGCCCTAGGCACAGGTGTGGTACATAGGTAGAAGTACTGACATATATATACACATATAAACGGATATCAAAACATATCTACACGTTTTGACGCATGTACATATATGCACGTGCCTGTAAGTATATATTTACATACGTTCGATTACATAGGTATCAATCTACCAGATTCTTCTCTCCATTCATTTTCACGTGCACCTCGGCCATTGCCTCCTCTCCGCCTACTTCTCCTACTCACCCATATACATAAAGACATACAGATCCAAACATCTATATGAAGATAGATAGATAGAGAGAGAGATAGAGAGATAGATAGACATACACATTCATCATATGTCTGCCGCATGCATAAAAGACTTCTGCTAGCCACGTACTACATCCTTGTTCTTTTCCTTTGCGGTATCTACCACTCGATACTCGCATGGTCAAAAGAGAAACACACACTTCGCCCTTTTCTCCAAATACACACATAAATCTCCATACATACGTATATACAGACATATCTGCAAGATAAAGACTAGAATGATGTATTAAGTGCATGCTTCTTTCTCCCTACATGTATGCATATATATGTACATCTATATCTATGTCGGTATCTGCGTATAAGGAAGATGGGAAATCTATAGAATCGAACTGCATAAGAACGATAGTGAAGCGTTTCACTCCCCCTCTTTCTTTTTCTGTTTCTTCTTTCTTGTCGTTCTTCTTTCTCATCGGCGTCGTAAGAAGAAGAAGAAGAGAAAGGTGAGGAATCTTCCCTTACTTGCGTAGACGTTAGGGGCCTCGAAGATAGGCACTATTACAGAATGAAGAAAGAGCTTGATACTAGGGATTGTGTAGCATAAATCGATGCCGTATCTTAGCCAGTCATAGTCGACAAGAAATCCTCTTTCATACACTCCATGAGCAGAATACTGCAAAACTGAACGTGTAAGAGGAGGTAAAGGAAGGTGAGAAAAGCCCCCGCCTATGCCAGAGATAAGGAAGTTCTTCATTGCCTCTAGACCTGCATGGAATTCTCGGCGAACCTCCTCTTGGCCTTTCTTATTCATCAACAGAAACTGTGTGGTTACCCCTATGAAACAGCAACAAAGAAAGACAAGAAGAAGAGAGAGAGAGAGAGAGGAAAAAAAGGGAGAAAAACATGTAAGAGGAGAAGGGTGGGAAGGGCTTTTACGAGTCTATGGGTTGTCCGTCTGTATGTACACCGGAGAAGAAAGGAGAGAGAAGAAGAAAAAAGAAGAAGAGGAGGATGAGGAGAAGGTGTTTTAGTTCACAAGCATGAATGAGATACATTCTAAATATCTGTGTGTCAGGTGAGATAGAGGTAATATGTGCATGCGCCTATTGTCGTGTAGACGGCTAAAAGATAACGAGAGTGTTGATGTGTATGAATAGAAACCTACTTGCTTGGATGCATGCAGAGACTAAATGACTTCATACATGGAGAGTAAGAGAAAAGAGAAAGAGAGAGAACGATATCTTATGATCTTTGCTTCATATTCAGACATAGAAAAAGAAGAAGTGAGCTCCTCTCTCTTTAGAACCTTAAGAGACGCGGGTAGAGCGACTTGATCTTTCTATCAACTCTTCGCTCTTTCCTTCCTACCAGGATGTGTACACCTCCACATGCGTAGACTCCGACGTCTTCAGACAGGCGAGAGAAAGCGATTCGTCCTTTCTTCAATGAATGAGAAGATTCTACGGCAACGCCTAAACACCTAAACCTTCTCTTGTCTCTCATGTCTCCAGTTTCTCTTCAAGTGGTCAATCGTTTTCTCTCTTGTTTATCTATATGTCTCTCTCTCTCTCTATATATATATACATATATATTTATATATATATATATATACATAGCAGTGCTCGAGGTGTACGTGAAAAGCTGAAGTAGTATGGTAAGAGGGCAAGGTCACGATGATGTGAAAGGTCCCTCGGTGTAAGAAAGAGAAAGATGAATTTTGAAGGGAAAAAAAAAGAAGAGCAAGGGAAGAAGTCTTTTCTTCCATTCAAGATATGAATGTGATTCCTCTATCTTTTATGCTGCTAGTCAGTCTCCCTCACAAAGTGACGGACAAAATAGACCTACACTGTATGTACACTTGATAGAAACGCAAGATGATACTGGAGAAAGGTATCTGTTTTCTCCAGTCTATCTATCTATCTATCCTGAATCGATCTAATATATCTATCTGTCTTTGATCTATCTATCTATCTTTGATCTATTTCTCTATCTATCTCCCTCTCTATCCTCTTACCACGAGCTTGCATGAGTTCTTCCGGAGATAGAACGAAGGTCACATCTTCAATCGAATTTAAGAGAGAAGGAAGGGAACTAAAAAATAAACACAAACGCATGCACTCAGGAAACCAACTTAAAACAGAGAAAGAGACACTAGAGTATCTTTGCCACTCAAAGGAAACGAAAGAAAGAAAGAAAGACGTCTTTTCTTAAGTGTATAGCCACACAAGTTGATCTCTCATATGAAAAGCTTTAACACGCATGAGAGTTTTGACTGCACCCCAAGACGATCTTATTTCGGAAAGCAGAACTTCTCTTTCCTTCTCTTTTTCAAGTGAAATCCGTCATTCTCTTCCTTAAGTTCCAAGGACTGCCTTTTTACAATTTCTGAGAAGGGCGTTACTCTCTCTAAAGAAACAGAGAAGGCCATAGTAGTTCAATATAAGAAGAATCAGAGAGAGGAGGGGAGAACAATCCTAGAGATACTTCTGCAGCAGATACTTACATTACCACGTGTTTGTTTCAATGAGGTGTATGTACACTCCACGAGATAGGTATGGCCTTATGTAAGATATTCTAGAGGAACACACACCTCTACGGTGTATATACACACAGTGTTAACTCCGTCTTTTCCGCGTGATAGCAATAAGCATTTCTAAATGATCTCGATCTTGACTATAACCGAGGAATGCTTTCCTAACTTTCTAAACATCTAGTAAAAGAGCAAAGAAAGAAAACTAGAAAACATGATGAGAGAGAATGCAAAACATAGAGACA
>NW_027159128.1:7394-7721 GCF_002600585.1 Cystoisospora suis
ACAGACCCTTTCAGGTGTAACTACAGGAGATCGAAAAGATACACGAAGGTCTCTGCTCCTCCTCCTTCTCTGACCGTCTTTCTCGCTACTAGACAGGACTCACATCGTCTCGGATCAGCCAGAGTCTTTTTATCTCTCTATCCGTCCATCTACAGCTGAAGTATGTATAGGTGACTGTATTGAAAGATGACTCCATGTACTTATTAGGAGTGGCTAATCTGCAGTATTACACATCTTATCTCAATTGAGAAAGGCCCTTCTTTCTTCGTCATTTCTCTAGGCTCTCGACCGCCTTCCTTTAGATGAGTGCGACAGATGTCTTATCTA
>NW_027159129.1:0-267 GCF_002600585.1 Cystoisospora suis
CTAGCTTGGGTGTGAGAAGAAGGTCAAGAAGGAATAAGAGCGAGGAGGGGGAAGAAGCTGTACAATGGGATAAACTAGTGTACAGAGTGAGAGGTATGAGTGTGACGTGTGCATGCAAGAGACATGACAGATGTGTTGAGTGAAGGAAGCCAGAGCGAAGTGAGAGGCACAGAGTGTTATGCGGAGGGAGTACCACGCAAAGGACTATAGAAGTTTAGATTCACTAAGTATCGGGGAGAGCATGTGGATAAAGGGTGAAGTAGTGCA
>NW_027159130.1:0-268 GCF_002600585.1 Cystoisospora suis
GGGGGGGGGGAGGTGTGTTAATCACTCGATAGGGATAAAGCCAAGGGGGGGGCTCTGTGCTCCATTATGGGAGTGCTGGTATCTACTAGCTCGAAAAAGAGACGTCATGAGAAGAAGAGAGAGCCTTTTTTCCTTCGAACTTAGTCTGTTTGAGTAAGGAGACAAGCGTGAAGAGTTCAGGGATGGAATGACACTCCAGCTGTGAGGTAAACAATCGATTCTCAGGAGACACCCGAGAGGAAGAGGAGAGAATGAAAAGAAAGAAAGA
>NW_027159131.1:0-203 GCF_002600585.1 Cystoisospora suis
GAGTTCATTGGTTTGATAAAGGTGGAACCGGTAAATGGGGTAAGAGAAGAAATAGTGGGGAAGGAGAGAACTTCAACACAACGATTGAAGCCCAGTGAAAGAGTAAAGGAGATGGGAGGAGGTTTAGACGAAGACACCGCGCAACTAATAGATGAATTCAGAGATATATTTGAGGACCTACCGCCAATGGAAGTAATTGAAAG
>NW_027159132.1:0-223 GCF_002600585.1 Cystoisospora suis
GTTTGATAAAGGTGGAACCAGTAAATGGGGTAAGAGAAGAAATAGTGGGGAAGGAGAGAACTTCAACACAACGATTGAAGCCCAGTGAAAGAGTAAAGGAGATGGGGGGAAAATTAGACGAAGACACCGCGCAACTCATAGACGAATTCCGGGATATATTTGAGGACCTACCGCCAATGGAAGTAATTGAAAGACCAGTTAAGCATCAAATCAAATTAATTCC
>NW_027159133.1:0-168 GCF_002600585.1 Cystoisospora suis
CTAAAGTGGGAGGGAGAGGAGAACGAAAAGACGAAGAAGCAGTTGAAGATGGATTGGATCAACTTGTATAGACCATATATCTACCTACCTATCACGGCGGCATCTCGATCACGACAGCATGCATACACCAACATACAGATATAGAAGAAACAAGATATCTATCTATCT
>NW_027159133.1:444-9150 GCF_002600585.1 Cystoisospora suis
ATCTATCTATCTATATTTGATCTATCTCTGACTATGCATCTATAGAGTGTATGCGAGTAGTTGGACTTATTAGGATGGGGAATCTATGCTAGTCTTCCTTACTTGTATGGCTTGTAGTCGGTGTTTCTTCAGTTCATTCAGAAAGTGCATGCGAGTTGATCGATCTCTCATCACAGAGCACATGACGACAATTCTCTTCTCTAGGAGACGTCTTCTTCCTTGCGAGATTTCTCTCCTTTCTTGTCTCTTTCTCTCCTCCACTCCATCTCCTCCCGTCACCTCAACGTCTTCTTCTTCTCCTCCTCCTTGTTCTCCCCCCTCTTTCCCTTGTTCTCCCTTCCCTCCTTCGTGACTCGAAGCCATCAAGTCTACTGGTACGACCTTCTTCTCTTTCTTCATTTCTGAGCTCTCGGGTTCTTCTTCTTCTTTTTCTTGTCTCTTTTCTTCTTTCGGACTAACTCGCAAGAGCACAGACAAGGCCTTCGCTAAAAGAACATTTAGCTCCTCATCGTAGATCAAGTCGGACCCAATTATCAACAATGGACCTTCTTCTTCTTCTTCCTCTTCTTCTTCTTCTCTATCTCTTTCGTGTCTTTTGTCTGAGGCAGATGTAGAAGAGGAAGAAGAAGAGAGAGATGTCTGTGTTGGAGAGATCGTAGGGCAAGATGAGAGACACGAAGAAGAAGCTTCTATCCCTCCTACTTCTCTCTTCATGTCTCTCTCTTTCTCCCCTATTCTTCTCTCACCCCTGCTTTCTTCATCTGCCTCTTTCTCTTCTTTCCTTTTCTCCTTCTTCTCTCTCTCTTTCTTATTCTCTTCTCTAAGACTGCCATCTGCAACTAGAACTTCTCTATCAGAGCGCTCAAAATGTATTTCACCCCCCTCCTTCACATCTCTTCCGAGCTGAAGAGCTCCCAAATCTTTCGTTTCCTCTCTTCTGTTCTTCTTCTTCTTCCTCTGCAATGAGATAGCTTCCGCGATCTTAGCAAGGAGAAGTTTGCCTCTTTGCTCTGCACTTGAGAAATCAAAGAGCTCAAGATACACCTCAGGAATAGAGAAGAAGAAAGAAGAAGATGAAGATGATGAGAAGGTGGAAGGAGGAGAAGTAGTCCTTCCCTTCTCTCTTTCGTCTGAAGTTGGTCCCTTCTCTTCGAGAAGAAAATTTCTGGCATGTTTATCAAAGATAGTGACAGTTGGAGGGCTCTTGTCGAGTGTATGTACACTGCTCTTCAATGAGGAGAAAGCAGCAGATGAAGAAGAAGGAAGAGAAAGAGAGGAGTCTTGATCCCGTGACGGACTGTGCGATGATAAAGACTTGAGAAGAACTCCATTTCTTACAAGATTTTCTCCACATACAGCTAAGACACTAGGAAGATAGTCGGTCGCAAAGTATGTCCCGCATGTCTGTAGACGTGCAGAAGAGAGAGGGGGGGGAGAACAAGAAGAAGAAGGGGGATGGCGATGACCATGATGGGAAGAAGAAGAAAGAGAGAACGATTTCTTCTTCTTCTTGTCTTGGTCTCTCTGTAGATCTTCATCTTGGTTTGGTTGGTCTTTTCGACTTCTTACAGGGTTCGAATGAATGGCGATGGGAGAACACAGCACAGAAGCCGTTAGACCGATACCCGCACCGAGCTCGAGAACTGCAAAGGGTGAAGAAGAAGAAGGAAGACGGACACGCAGAGCAGAAGAAGAAGGAAGATGTTGATGACATAAGAGAGGTGTTTGAGAAGGAGAAGAAGAAGAAGAAGAAAAAGGAGGAGAAGAAGAAGAAGATAAGCATGTTGGTAGAGAAGAAAGAACAGGCTTGATCTGAGGCGTATTGGATGAAGAAAGGTCTTTCTTCTCTCTAGAGGACACACAAGCAGGAGAGTCCCTTGTTCTTCTTCTTCTTTTATCTCTTCTTTCTCTTCTTCTCTCCCCTCCTTCACCTTGCGCACCGATCACTTTGTTGAGTAGTGCATGCAGCCACAATGAAGGTGTAGAAGAGGAAGAAGAAGAAGAGCTGCAAGATGAAGAAGAAGACTCTTGACGAGACGGACGAGTACGTGAAGCGAAAGGAGTGAGCTGTGACGAGGAATCTTCGAGAGAAGATAAAGAAGTACGTGGAATAGCGGAGGGATTACAGCGAAGGAGAGAAGAGGAAGAAGAAGAAGAATAAACTTCACAGCAGGAACAAGAATGAAGAGAAGAAGACGAAGAAGAGGAAAAGAGACATGATAAGCATCCTAGCTCATGCCCGTATGCTGAGAGATATTCCGCTAGAAAGAGCCCTGCCGTCCATGTCCTTAGTCCAAGTTCATTTCGACAAGGCTACAAAGAAAAAGAACCGACGCATGCGCATGCACACACGCATGCAAAGAGTAACTGCCCCAGTGTCTGCGCATACATAAATACATAGATATAGAGGAGAAGATCCTCGAGACGTGGGGGGTGTATTCTTCTATAAATACCTATGCTGGAGACTCTCTATGCGTACCTACCTACCCGGAGAAAAGAAGAGACACGAAATACTCGATGAATGAAGAAAGGACGGTGTAGGCAAGACAACTAAGGCAAATGACAGGTGTCTTTTCTTTTAGCAAGACAGAGAACTCCAGGAAACGACTGTCCATGTTCTTCTTCTCTTTCGTCTTTTCCTTTCCTTTCCGTCTATATGAATGTGTATAGCAGCTTAACAAGACATCTCTGTCTATATGTGGAGCTATCTTCTATGAATACAGAGAGTGTATGAACGCGCCGAGACAAGAAGAAGGAAGATGAACGCAAGAGTCGTAACGGAAGGTGGAGGCGGTGACTGTAGAGACTTTCGCGTCATCCTTTCATTCATTCCTAACCGTGTCGATTTCCCCGAGCCCAAACAGCGCGACGACTCGACAAAGATATCTGCATGACGTAGACATTCATATGAAGACATATTCATATAGACATATATATGCCCACTAGTAACATACACAGATGTATACATACCTACTGAGCAGATTGTAGCTACCTATAGCATCTGGAAGAAGTATACTCTATACATATATATATATATATATACATATATGCATGCAGGAGTAGATGGAGAAGTGAGAGAGGTCGAGTTTTGGATAGAGAGGAGAGAGGAAGTGGGGGTGACTTACCATAATCCCGAGAGTGAAGATTTGGGGAGAAGATCCATAGCCTCTTCTTCTGCCTCTTGTATCAAGAGTTTCATAGGAGACATAAGGCTTATCACTCAAATCATCGCTACGGCTATACGCCCCGACATGTCTAGAAAAAGAGAGAAAAAGAAGCACCAAACAAAGCAAGAAAGAAGGAACGATTTACGCACCATCTATACACCTAGACATACATACATACATAGACACACTATCTACTTATATATATCTTCACACATATTCATACATACACATATACACACACACATCTATGCATATATATACATATAGGAAGAGATGGAGAGGTGAAGAGAGACATTCTCCCTGTTCAAGAAATGCACTTGGGAGAGAAGGACGAGACGGAGAGACTGAGAGAGAGAAAGAAAGTTGCAGAGATTGAAGAAAGAGAGAAAGAACAAGCATCCCAATACGCCTATCTTGATAAATCGCATGCATACACGCGTAAGTATCTAGATGTCTGGACAGAGGATACATACACACATGCATGCATGTAACCCGATCTATGGAGAGTAAACTTGCATGCGTGTGTGTTCATGCATGTGTATGATGATCCACATATACACATGTATACATATAGATAGATACTGATAGAGACATGTAGATCTAGATATACGAAAAGATGGGGAGATGTGGGATACCTTACTCGAAGACAGTTTCAGCAAAAGTATCGGAGAGTGGTAAGCCCTGCAGCTCAGCTGCGGTGTACATACACTTGAGAAGATTGACAGTATGTGTTTTCGGAGAGGGAAAATCTCTTAAAGGAGGACTTTTGAATATAAGATCCACGAACAGATCTTGAAGCTAAAAAGACAAAAATAAGAAAGAAGAAGAAAAAAAGAGACAGCAAAGAAATCTTTCGATCAGAAGAAAAAGAAGAAGAAGAAATGTGACGGAGATTTACTTCTCCTCACAGAGGATTCGCATGAAGTGAAGAAGACCACCCCCCCCTTGGGCTTCCATGTGTGTGCTAAATACGTAGCTACCTACACACTTGTCACGACGATGTGCTCCCGAATATAAGCCGACTGTCTCTTCAATCTCTTTCCTCAGCCGTATATCTATAGATACTTATGTTTTACATAACATATATATATATCTATATTTATATCCATAAGTATGTACATCTTCCACTTGAGAGAAGACAAGTGAATACATTTGGTTCGAGGAAGAAGAATCGAATGGGTCTCTTGTTTGCTACACTCATTTGAGACGTCTTGTACACCTCCTATCTACTGCAGTGCTTGTCCCTCTGGTCCCTATCTCGTCGATCGAGAATTTAGTAGCACCTGCAGGAGGAGGCACTTTTTCTCATGCATCTCTACTTCTTCTTCTTCTTCTGTGCTCGGATGAAGATTTTAGAAGGAAAGACAATCTTTCATTCTCTTCACTGCACTAGAGTTTCTCTTCTTCTTTCTCCCTTTCTTCTTTTTATTCTCCTGTCTATCTTCTTCATCTATCTTCCCTTCAGAGCATCTTCATACAGATCCTAGACAAGAAGAAAGAAGACAAAGCGGACTCACTACGTTCACCTGTCCATACACCTGAAAAGAGAAGAACTCGAGAAATACTCGCACCATCGAGTGAGACCCATCGAAGAAGAAAGGTCTATTCTCTGCTTCTCCTCTTGTTGTTCTTTCTCTTCTTCCGTTTCTTCTTTCTCTTCTTCCGTCTCTTCTTTCTCTTCTTCCGTCTCTTCTTTCTCTTCTTCCGTTTCTTCTATTTCTTTTCCTTTCTTCTTCTTCTTCTCTTTCTTACCTCAAGACTTTCGGTGATACGAAGAAAATGAGAAAGACTTAAGATCTTCTGCACCCTCGTATTTCTCATGACACTTCGCCTTAAGATATGAAATAAACTGGCCCGAATATACAGCGATCTCCATCGCGAAAGAAGAGACGTAGAAGAAGAAGACGAATAGGAGAGAGAAGAAGACGGCGTGGCGACGTGAGTATCGTTAAAGCCGCGCCGTGAAGGATGCACAAAAATTTGCTCTGACGAGAAAGAAGAAGAAGAAGTGTCTGCTTGGGAGAGGTCATTTCTCTCTCCTTGTTTAGAATGTGAAGAAAGAAAGTCTTGAGGAGAAGACCGAGCTCTGCAATGCTGAAGAAAATTTCCGTCTTTCTTTCTTTCACGAACTGCTCTTTCGTCTTCTTCTTCTTGTGCCCTCGTCTCTCCCATTGAAGGCTGGGCTGAGTTTGGAGTGTATGTACACCTGAGAGAGTAAGTATGACGACGGTGTCTACGAAGTTTGTCTTGTCTCTGGAGAAACCGAAAAATCCACTCGTCAGGATAGTCTAGTATTCTCCTCCTCTTCTTATACAAGTCATCTATCTTGCAAAGAAGAGAAAGCAAAGACCCAGGAGGAGAAGAAGACTCCTTATGAAGAGACGAAGAAGGAGAAGAAGAAGGAGGAGGAGAAGAAGAAGAAGGAAGGAGTTCTTCATTGAGTAAGCCAGAGATATGAAAGGTGAGACATCTTAGAAGAGTGTTGGAATCTCTTCTCCCCTGACTCCAGACAACTCCTTGAAGAGACTGCAAGACTTCTCTCTCTCTTTCTTCTCTATGCCTTTCATCTTCTTCTTCTTCCTCTCTTTCTTCTTCTCTTTCTTCTTGTTCACCTTCACTATCTCTGTACTTTTTCGCTATCTTGAGTTCTTCTCCTAAGAGAATTCTGCCAATGAAGTCGAAGATCTCCTCGTCCGTAAAGCATCGATTGACCTTTAATACATGCCGCAAGATCTTCCTCAACTGATACCTTCCTCCCTCTCTTCTCCCTCTTCTCCCTCTAAAATTTTCAGCTTCATCTTTCTTCTTCATATTCTTCTTATTCTCTTCTTCTTCTCCATGACTTCTCTTCTTCAAGAAAAATAAAGAGACTTCATTCACATCTTCTCTCTCTTCTTTCTTTTCTTCTTCTTCTTCTGCTGTGTCGTTGGAAGAGTAGAGAGGGTCTTCTCTCTTACCGATGTGTTCCTCTTGGAGAGAGAAGGATTTCTCTTCATCTGAACTGAGAGGAGAAGGAGAGGAGAAAGAAGAAAAGAAGGAAAAGCCTTTGTCAGATGAACTTCTCTCTGTGCTTTTATATTCTCTCTCGTTTCTTCTCTCTCTCTCTTCTTCTTCTTCTTCTGTTAACTCCCCGCAGTCGACAGAACTACAGTTACTCGGCTGCTTCGAGGAGACAGGCGTCTCGGGACAAGAAGAAGAAGAAGGAGAAGAAGAAGAAGAAAAAGAAGGAGAACTACAAGTGCTCTTCACCCTAGAAGGAGTCGTGATAGAAGAAGAAGAAGAGAGAGGAAGAGAAGAAGGAGGAGGAGGACGCGGTGACGCAGATAAAGGAAGAAGAGAAGAAGAAGAGGAAGAGGTCGAAGTTGAAGAGAGAGAAGAAGAATCTAGAGTTATGGTAGTAGTATATTCCTTGTTTCTCTGGTAGAGCTCTTTTACTGCTGCGCATACACCTTCTTCTTCTTCCTTTTCTTTATCTCTTCTTCCTCGTCGCCCGGAGAATATCCCATCACACACACTCGCCTCATAATTGAGAGAAAAAGACCTACCTGTCATCATGCACAAGCAAAGACAACTTCCTTTCTTTCTTTCTTTCTTTCTCTTTTTCTCTTCTCTTTTCTCTAGCTTCAGTCTCAACCTCTCTCTCCCTTTGTCTCTCTTCTTTCGTATTTTCCTTTGCTTCTTTCTCTCTCTCTATCTCTCATTCTCTCTCTGCCCTACGGACAAGCAAGCTTCGTCCAAGGCGGGAGGTATGGACTCGACTGACCTCTTTCTGTCTTTTTCCTTCTTTTCTTACTTCTACCCTCTTTCTCTGCGACTTCTCTCTCGTCTATCTCTCTCATAAAGACATCTTCTCACTTCAGGAGGGCAAAGAGGAACGTGAGACGCAAGTCTTACTCTCGAAGAAAGAGAAGAAAGATCAACTTGCATCTCTTGGGAAAGAAAGATGAAGGCTGTATTGCCTCCTTATAGATGGCAGTACCATGGTCTTTCTTCTCGGAGTTCTGACGAGAAGAAACAAGAATATATATGAGGTGTACATACACCCCGCCAGAAGGCTTGAATGAACTTTCCTCACTCTTCGCTTTCCGCGTATATATGCATGTACACAGACAGATAGATAAAGATAGATAAAGATAGATTAAGGATAGATTAAGGATAGATAGATTAAAGATAGATAGAGGTATTAGATGAAGAGAAAGATGAATGAGAGATGCGAACACACGCACATAAGGTGACATGAATAGATCAAGACGGGAGATGAAGGAGAAGAAGAAGAGGATAGATTCTTTTCATATGGGGAAGGAAGTAAAGTGAGGAAAAAGAAGGACAGGGGAAAAAAGAAGAAAGACACCTAAGAGAACCAAAAGGGAGGAAAAGCACCAGGAGTATCTATAGAGACAATTTATCTTCTTCTTCTTCATGATCGGAATTTATCTATTTATCTCTCTCTATCTTAGCATTCTCGACCTCTCGTATCTATAGGGCTCTCTATACAAAGTACATCTCTCTATATCAATAGCTACATGAATCGATTGAGATATAGATAGATAGATATATCTATAGGCTATATCTACGACGAAGGGAGTAAAAGGCTTGCGTGTATCTAGGATCTTAGGTATATCTATCGATCACGTTATACATGGAGAGGACTTCCACCCTGCATCTGTATACAGATAATATATGCAGTGCATGCGTCTCTAGACATAGATATACCTAGGTATGTACGCTTACCTTTCTGTCTGTCTTTGGTCTATCTATCTAGCTATCTATCTATCTTTTACGTTTCTATCTATCTTCCTCTCGGTGGCCCCCTATCTGTCTCCCGCGGAACGACCCTCTAGGTTAAAGAAACAAGCTCGAGAGAAGCGGAGAGGGGAAGAGAAGATGAAGAAAGGAGAGAGAGAAGAACGGAAATAAGAAAAGACAAGGAAAAAGACAGTACGATAGTGACGAAGAGAAAGAGAGAAGAAGTCAAAAGGAAAAGAAGGGAACAGAGAAGAAGAAACACAGTAGGATGACCGACATGCATGCAAAGAGAACAAAATAAAATTAACATGCATGCATCGATTTCTCATTCTCGGGAGTATCGATTTCCCTACCCAATGGCAATCCACATGTGTCTTGATACAAAAAAGTATTCTTTTCGTCTTTTCTTCTCTCCTCTTATGGCTCTTCTTTCTTTCCTCCTTTTCTCGTTTCTCGTCTTCTTCTTTAGAGTCAGCCCAATTCTTTTTTCTCTTCATGACGTGTTTCTTTTTACTTTCATTTAACCCATTCTTTGTCTGTCGGTCCTGTCTTGAAGATCTTTCCTTCTTCTTCTTGTTTTACTTTCTCTCTATCTCTCTCTTCGTTTTGCATCGTTTCGTCTTCGTCGAAGAGGATTTTCTTACCTCGCTCACGATCTCCTCCAGGAGACAAACTCGAAGAAAAAGAAGAAGAGATTGAAGAGAGATTAAAGAGGGATTAAAGATAGATTGATAAAGAGTCGATGCAGATCACTCGAATGAGAGATAGATATATGGATTGAAGATAGATAGAT
>NW_027159134.1:0-264 GCF_002600585.1 Cystoisospora suis
CCTTCAACCAAACCTTCTCCCCGACTTGAAACTCCACTGGCCTCCTTCGCTGGTTGGCGAAGCGTTGTTGGGCTAACTTAGCCTTGTCCAATTCCATTCTGGCCCTTTGGAGAATGACTTCGGCTTGTAAGGGGAGGTTGGCTGCTGGCACTAACATAGGGAGACCGTATTTCCGACATACAGGTTTGCTAGGCACGAATCCATATAACATTTCAAAAGGTGAGACCTTGGTACTTGCACGAATTGTACTATTATAAGCAAATT
>NW_027159135.1:0-365 GCF_002600585.1 Cystoisospora suis
GAAGTACTACAAGGATTCCATGATCATTCATTGGCGGGGCACCCGGGGCAGGAAAAAACCACCCTGGACATTGAAAGAATTTTTTGGTGGCCCGACATGAGGAGTGAAGTAGAAAGGTATGTTCGATCGTGTCCAGCCTGTGCGCAAGGGAAAGCTTCATATTCCAAGTACGGGGGTCTATTACATCCATTACCAATACCTAGTTTTCCGTGGGAAGTGATCAACATCGATCTTATCCTGGGGTTACCAAAGGGAAGGAATGGATATGATGCTATAGTAACCTTTGTGTGTCAGTTAACGAAAATGGCACACTTTATTCCTGTTTCACAGAATATAGGGGCAGTAGGGTTAGGCCATGTTCTGGT
>NW_027159136.1:0-261 GCF_002600585.1 Cystoisospora suis
GGCAGAGTTTTTCGATCTCAGCAGCCAGATAAGATAGAGAGATAATTCGACCTGTTCTAAGGATCATGTCGAATTTCCGAACGATCTAGAACCCCGTACTCACCGTAGCATATCGGCAAGTAGCATTCCGCGAGAACCCGCTCCGACGCAATACGTGTGGTAGTCATCCGTAGCGCAGCACCAGAACGAAACCAAACTTCACGATACGACTACTACCTAAGTATTAATGGGCCTTTGATAAAACAACTAGCGCTAGCACAA
>NW_027159137.1:0-124 GCF_002600585.1 Cystoisospora suis
TTCATCAAGATAGAGCCAATAAAGGGAATCCGGGAAGAAATATATGAAGAAAATCAGGGATTAAGTTACAGCAAAAGGCCAAGCGAAAGAGTCAAAGAACTACAAGGAGAGTTGGACCCAGACG
>NW_027159137.1:700-976 GCF_002600585.1 Cystoisospora suis
ACGTCGAGTCCTAGAGCGAGTGAGAGACCAACAATTATACGTGGGGTTGAATAAGTGTGAATTTGTAACACCTAAAGTGAAATATTTAGGGTATATCATCGAGAATGGGAAGATTTCACCTGACCCAAGGAAAGTGGAAGCGTTGAAGAACTACCCGGAAAAGTTAATGAATGTCCGACAGGTTAGAGGATTTCTCGGGTTAGTAGGATATTACCGGCAACTCATAAAGGACTTCAACGAGAAAGCAAAGCCCCTCCACGACCTATTGAGGGAAGA
>NW_027159138.1:0-472 GCF_002600585.1 Cystoisospora suis
GTAAACGAACAAACCTCGTGTCATTGACTATTCTAATAATTATTAGGTGCGAGGCGGCTAATAATTGAGTCGTCCACTGCACGGTAGCTGCGGGCGGCGCACGCCGCACGCGATCCCACACTCGAATCAGCCCTAGGGAGCCTAACGCGCCCGTAGAGCGGAGGCGATCCTCACAGGAGAAGAATTAATACAGTCCTTTACCGATAAAGAGGTGGTCTTCTGACCCTATCGGGTTTGGATGGGAACATCCATAACTTAGTTTAGTCCGCAGAGTGAGAAAGAGTGTTGGGACTTCGAATCCGGAGTAGTTCGAGTGATTGGCGACGAAGCCGTGAAGTGAGTCGTGTGGTTTGAGCGACGTGCGAAGTGTTGGCGGGTGTTTGGATTCCATTATTTTATCGAGGGTGATCTCTTTTTTTCTAAGGAAAAACGCTAAACCTTTTAGCTTGCTTAATTCGGTTATATCTTTCGT
>NW_027159138.1:697-836 GCF_002600585.1 Cystoisospora suis
TGGTGTGGCCTCAAGGCTTTTGAAAGGCGTGCTGGGTGTCGTTCAAACGGTTTGCCGCATGCTACGGCCCGTAGTACTTGACCCCTACGTCCCCTACACATCTATTACATATATCAAACCAACTCAAGCACCATTTGCG
>NW_027159138.1:1390-1546 GCF_002600585.1 Cystoisospora suis
GAATGTCCGACAGGTTAGAGGATTTCTCGGGTTAGTAGGATATTACCGGCAACTCATAAAGGACTTCAACGAGAAAGCAAAGCCCCTCCACGACCTATTGAGGGAAGAGAGTTCGTTGGTTTGGCGTCCGAAACATTCTCAAGCAGTGAAAGAGCT
>NW_027159139.1:0-427 GCF_002600585.1 Cystoisospora suis
TTTCAGCGACTTATGCAGAATGTGTTTATTAATGAATTGGATGAATTTGTTGTCGTTTACTTAGACGATGTCTTGGTGTATTCGGAAACAAAAGAAGAACATCTGAAATCATTTACGTCGAGTCCTAGAGCGAGTGAGAGACCAACAATTATACGTGGGGTTGAACAAGTGTGAATTTGTAACACCTAAAGTGAAATATCTAGGTTATATCATCGAGAATGGGAAGATTTCACCTGACCCAAGGAAAGTGGAAGCGTTGAAGAACTACCCGGAAAAGTTAATGAATGTCCGACAAGTTAGAGGATTTCTCGGGCTAGTAGGATATTACCGGCAGCTCATAAAGGACTTCAACGAGAAAGCAAAGCCCCTCCACGACCTATTGAGGGAAGAGAGTTCGTTGATTTGGCGTCCGAAACATTCTCAAGCA
>NW_027159139.1:800-1264 GCF_002600585.1 Cystoisospora suis
GCGTTAAGCCGTCGCCCTGATTATTTGGAAAAGGTTGTCTCGTTATTAGAAATTCAACAATATGACAGGAGGGAGCGTAGGGGGAGTGAGAACCGAATAGACTGGAAAAGAGCGTACAGTGTTTGTGATGACTTTCGTGAAATCGTTAAAACATGTGAAACGTTAGGGATCGATGAAGAAACAGGGAGTAACATTCCATTAATCGAAGAGGGTCGAGAGTATCGTTGGGAAGATGATCTATGGATAAATACAAAAGAGGGATGAAAGTTATGTGTTCCCACGAAAGAGAAAAAGTTGAAAATATTACAGGGATTTCATGATCCTAGTTTAGCCGGACATCCGGGAGTAGAAACGACCACCTTAGATATGGAAAGAATTTTTTGGTGGCCAAATAAGAAAGACAATATTGAAACGTACGTGAGATCATGTCAGGAGTTTGCGATCCTGCCGCGATCGCCACTAAA
>NW_027159139.1:1705-1841 GCF_002600585.1 Cystoisospora suis
AACGACTACGGCATGGGCAAACCAAGGAGTTTGATGCCTCCTAAGGGAGGCTAAAAGTTGAAAGAGGGTGACAGGAACCTACTGGGAGCTCCCCAGGGTCCCGAAGATGTGTTTCGTGTAGAGGAAACCCATGTCC
>NW_027159140.1:0-649 GCF_002600585.1 Cystoisospora suis
ACGGTCGAGTGGGAAAAAGGGTGGAAAGAGCGAACTGGGAGCGGTTCGTACGACTTAAGGAACACTCAGCGCGGACTTGGAGACCCCAACACACTAAGGCGGGACTACTTTCCAACTTGTGCTCTGAATCAACTTAGGATCCTCTAGGATCCACCTAACCGTTTCTTTTCCTCCCGTACTCAACGGGGAAGCACACACAGCCACGTGTCGTCCGTCGATCTCTTCACTCAAGGTTCGGTACCACGCCTCTCCTGCCAATGAATCTCGTCTATTTTAACCCCTTACTCGTCTTCGGTCTCAGTCCAACCACACAGGTCTCTGTTCACACGAACATCACGGGCGACAGCTACACAGGCTCAAGTCGCTAACTCAACAATTGAACGTTAGGCGGGACTGGCCGTCTTCATCACCCACCCAGGGCTGCAAGGACCTAACACGTCCTCTAAACTTTACACGCGACCTCTTGTCGCAACACTTGCACGGACTTCTCTCTCTTCGACTTTCTCGTAAAACTCTCTCTACACTCTCTCTCCAAGAAAAAAAAACCTCTCTTTCTTTCACTGCATTTTCTTCTCTTCTTCTTCACCACTTGTCGGACCGTCGGCCGACTGTCCCTCTTCGTGGTGGGTGGTGGAGTACCACCCCCGCT
>NW_027159140.1:777-1010 GCF_002600585.1 Cystoisospora suis
GTCACTGCATGCGTTTCCTCTGGCTAGTCGTCTGACACTGCTGTCACTCTTAGTCTAGCGTAGTCTACTGCCTCATAGCATCCTACTTTAATACTGGTTACCCTCTTTCTCACTCTTCTCGTTGTACACTTGCGAAATCGCACTCGTGGCAACACCTACAAGCCACTTCACGCACACTTTCAGATCACTCGCTCTGTAGTCCTTCTCACATGTGCACTTCACACAGTGAATCT
>NW_027159141.1:0-700 GCF_002600585.1 Cystoisospora suis
CGCAACAGGGGTGATGTGGAAGCACGGTCCAGGCCCGTCAGTCCCTGGCAAGGAAGCCAGGCAGTCACAGCAGCCGGGAGTGGAAGCTGCCCTTGTGTCAGGCACCCTGGGAGCTTTACGCGACGGAAGGGAGTCATTCCGGGAACTGGAAGAAGGCGAAAGCGACCTTCTTTTCAGCAGCTCAGCGGAGCACGGTGGCCGCGACTGTCATCCGTGTCTGGCGTGCGTGACACCAGCCGATCGTGCGGCAGAGTGTCCCACATGCTCAAAGATGAGTGTCCAAATTAATGTGGTTTAGCAGGCTGTCGCGAACGCACAGAAACACGTGAAACAGGCCCTTTACCAAGTGGGCACGCTTCCAGAGGGAAGGCGGATGGCCAGCAAGCGGTCCTTGAAAGCGTTGCGTTGGAGCAGCGACTTGCTCCCGGCGGGAATCTCCGCGTCCCCCTGACGTTTTCTGGAACTGTGTTCCAAGCTCTGGTAGACAACGGTAGCTTGAGCACGCTATTGAGTAGTGCTCATTTTCTCCCGCAGACGTTACCCGGATAGGTGTAATAAAAATGTGAGACAATGGGGAGGTGGAGGAAAATGGAGCGAGCCGTTACCGACGGTGGGGACCTCCCAGAACTCTACAATGGTCACTACCCACGCCAGTTAGCTTCCCCTAGGAAGCGTTGTCAATCTCACATTCAATTACCTA
>NW_027159141.1:1127-1545 GCF_002600585.1 Cystoisospora suis
GACCTAACACGTCCTCTAAACTTCACACGCGACCTTCTTGTCGCAACATTTGCACGGACTTCTCTCTCTTCGACTTTCTCGTCAAACTCTCTTCTTCAAGAAAAGAAAAGGGCCTCTTTCTTCACGAAAAAAACCTCTGTGTCCTTTTTCCCTCTCTTTCTCCACTTGTCGGACCGTCAGCCGACTGTCCCTCTTCGTGGTGGGTGGTGGAGTACCACCCCCGCTGGTGTGTGTGGACCGGCCGCCCGGCCAGTGCTCGACGGCGGGCCGTCGCGGACCGCTCTCGACCTCCGAATTTAAGGTGTACGCTAGTTCTCACTTAGTCACTCTGGTCTACATCACGGCTCTCTGCATGCAACTAAGTACCCTACTCGACTCTCACTTAGTCGTGGTCCTTCGCTAACTACTTCTCGTCACT
>NW_027159142.1:0-4752 GCF_002600585.1 Cystoisospora suis
AAGGTAATGCGACTACGTGTGACTACTTTGTGCAAACTGTTACACTGAGTAGTTTGGCTACGACGCCGCTTGCCGTAGTGTTTTCGCTACTACTCTGCTTGCCCTTAGTGTCCCCTAGAAATCGAAAGCTTCGGTCAACGCGACCTTTTCCACGTTCAGAGTTAGATCTATGCGCCACGGGGACCACCCAGCTCCCCGTGTGCTTGTGCGTAGACAGTACAAACTCTCAATCAGTCGTCCCCCCTCCAAGAATTCTCTCAGGCAGCAATGCACTTTCGGATTCCCCGAAGTTCTCCCGCACTCCACTAAAATACCGGTGGGAATCGACTGTCTCTCCTGGTTCCTCAATAAAATCATCCGCGCGGGTACTCTGTTGCGCTAGATTAGGCTTCCCTAGAAGCCGTCTTCCGCACACTACACACATGCGTCAAAACTTCGCACTTGTGCACTCCCAAGACCGTCAGACTTCTCTTTCTTATGCAGCGAGGCTATCTATTCGCGGACGGAATACGACACAGAATCTCATCCTTTCGATTGCTAGTACTTCTCAATGCACGCGGCAGCTTAGGCCCTTCCTCCTCCCTTCGAGACGGCGCAATCAAATACATCGGATCTATCTTTGCTTGGGATGGGGACTTCTCCCCTTCTACCTTCGGCGATGCTACTTCTTTCACAAACTTAGCCTTATTCTTTGCGTTTGCACGACAGCGGTCAGCCGCTTCTGTCTTACGCTGAGACTTTTTCCCAACCCACGCTAACGCTTGTATATAATCCACTGGTACCCCTGGTACTGGTGACGGTTCCAACTGTGTCAGAGTTTTCAACTCTGCCCCGTTGCAGCCCCAAGCCATTAACACAATTGCGTGAGCCTAATAGGATGTTCATTCTTGATGCTCGTTAGAGCTTAAGTGAAAGCAGCCAGATTGAGTAGTAGGAGGTAAGATTAGACCCAGTCCAACGTCAGAGAGGGTGGAGTATTCCTGGTGAAGGAAGATGTTAACCGTACTTAGAACCTCCTGACCTGTATGGGATAAGTCTGTTCTGAGCTCTGCGAAGCCGGTGGCGATCGTACTCAGTAACCAATGGGATAAGAGGCATAAGTGGTGTGTGTAAGAATTCTTATTCAGTAGGGAAACCCAATGCACAGGACTCGTACCGCCGCCTACGGGCGAGGGAGTTACGTAACTCGACTGTCGTGAGGACTTGAGTGAAATCCGTAGTGGATACGGAAAGAGGCCTCCCCAGCTCGAGAAATGTTGATGAGGCCGACAGGACAGGAGAGTACGGAGGTGCATGCACGGTCTGACCATCACCGAGGAGCGTCACCCGGCAAGACGAGTACCGGGGGGCGACCAAGAGCAGACAAGGAGAAGGAAGGGGTGAACAACAGAAGCGGAGAAGGAGCAGATAAGAAGGGAGAAAAAAAGTGAGGAAAGATCTTTAGTCTCTCGCCGTGGGTATTACTCCTATGTGTGGAGGGAAGGAGGAAGTAGACCCTTCCGTTGAGTTGTATAGACAACGGCGTCCGTGTTCAGTTGTGAGGGTGCAGGAAGGTTTGGGAATGCATGATGTGTGAACAGTAGGGTGAGAAACAGCGGAGGACACTAGTGGAGGTTCGTCTCTTTGGGTTCACAAAACTGGTACCGTTCTTGTTTGGGAACCTCTCTGTCTCCCCGTACAACTCCAACCCCACCCTGCCGGGTTGCACGGAGGATCGGGCGTAGACGCCCCAGCGGTTCAGTAATAGTTCAATTGGAGTTCACATCCTTCTGGAATTGTGCGCGCATCGTTCTGAGAGGACTCGAAGGTTTTTCCAAGTCGATGCTGGTGTGTGAACTCGATCGATCGTTGTTCAGTGTGCTGGACTCACCTGAACTCAATAATAAACTCCTTTCGATTGTGGAAGATCGGGTCTCTCGATGGCGTGGAGGCAATCGAGCCCGCACCTCTTTAGTCAGCACCAATAGAAGACTGTGGGGAGCAGCCTCGAATATTCAAAGCAGTAGAATTCTCTGGTCTTTAATACCTAGAGCAAATTACGGGCGAGGGCCTCACGCTGATTGATGGAGAGGCCAGCCAAGTACAAGACCCAAACGCGACGGATCCAGAGCACATGAACATCCCGGAGCCATTGATAAATCAGCTGTCGGGGCTAGCTCAGTGCGCGATAGCGAAAGTACATCCACAGGAAAGGGAAGACCTCAGGATCAGGAGGGAACATCGGCAAGCGCCGCGAAATTCTTCTCGGAGGAATGGCTTCACCGACCTGACTCACAGTTCTACCTGCGAAGGCACCAAAACACAGCAGCTGAACCATGGAGAAAAGCACGAAGCTACTTGTGGAACAACTCAACGCGTACACCGGCGGCGACAAGAACAGCAACAATCCAGAGAACGCGCGAGGAACAACGCACGGTGGAGGCTGCGGTTCGTACGATGAGGGCCAGTCCAGTCTCGGTAGAGGTCGCACTTGAACATAAACGTGCACAAGGAGACCACGCGATGATGAGCAAGGACTAAGTCGAACGGGAAGCTCAAGCCCTGAACCGAAACGTAGAACACGCCACGACTTACGCGAGGTGGAGGCGACACTCGTGCGATCGGACTTCGCGATCTGGGCGGCACCGCAGAC
Organism: Cystoisospora suis; assembly: GCF_002600585.1. NCBI lineage: Eukaryota > Apicomplexa > Conoidasida > Eucoccidiorida > Sarcocystidae > Cystoisospora > Cystoisospora suis. Next base: position 2,633 of record NW_027159142.1, read on the forward strand.
ACTTTTCGAAACGCTCAGGGTACGAAGCGAGAGCTTCCACATGGTACCCAGTCAAGTGGGGAGTCCGTGCAACGGGGAACACACGTCCCCAAAGTGCAAGACGACAAACAACAAGGCCACGGAGCAACAGAGAAGGAGAGCAGCAGGCGCTGTGGCGGCGCCAGCGGGCCCGGCTGCAGAGCCCAAGAGCCGGAAGCAGGCCCCGCTAGACTCAGCTCAACACCAAAAAGAATCAACTCGGGAGGATCTGGCACTATTTATGGTGAACTGTTACACCGCCTTTAGACAAAACGAAAGGAATAAGACAAGGCAGTTCGGTGCAGCACAAACCCCCGGAAACGAGTTGATAGGCTCAAAGTTATCAACGGAAGTACACTGGCTATGGTGGACATTTGACCGCTCTGCGAGATTTCGCAGAGTGGCAAATAAGGACCTAGAGCTAACTACGAAGAGCTACCCGGTCAACCTCACAAACTCTGATTTGCACGGCCGCGCTGGTTCAGGAATACCGCCAATATGCGGCTCAAGCGGACTATTTACGAAGAAATTCACGAAAGTAGGAGGGCAGGACTTTCGAAAACTGTGGCGGACACGAACTTCGAATACCCCTCCCTACGTCCCAGCCAACTTCTCCCCAAGCCCCGCGGCGGATGAAGAGGAAGGAGGACCAACTGTCTTTTCATTGGTTGCTTCACTATACTCATGCACATCAGATGACCTTTCGGTTGCACGCTGCCAACTCGACAGCAGGTCACACGTCACTCGCGATTCACAGTACCTTCCCATGATTCCCTGCTGGCAGGCTCTTGGGCTCTGCCTTTGTCTTTAGCCTTCCGTAGAAGGCTTCAACCTTCCTGGTATCCACGGTGGCTTGGCTTGAATCTCCTTGTTGGTCGCCTGGATCACGATGTCAGTCTCCTTCCTGGCGTACGATCGCCACCACGTCGAAAAATATTCGTGGCGCTCGGAACCGGATCGTAAAATCCTGACAGCGCACGTCTTGTGCTTGGCGCGCTTGCCCTGGTGCGAAACTATGTCGTCGACCGCTAACTGAGTGGAGGTCTTTCGCGGTCTCTGGCCTTACTTGGGTATACCCTTCGACCTCGCGTTGTCAGGATTTTTGTAATAAAATGTGAGACAGTGGGGAGGTGGAGGAAATGGAGCGAGCCGTTACTGACGGCGGGGACCTCCCAGAACTCCACAGTGGTCACTACCCACGCCGGTTAGCTTGCCCTAGGAAGCGTAATTGTCAATCTCACATTCAATTACCTACGCAATGGATGGAGTGGGTCCGAGGAAACACTCCCAATTGCGGGAAGGCGGGAGTATCTCTTCCCGAAGAGCTCGACACGGTCGAGTGGGAAAAAGGGTGGAAAGAGCGAACTGGGAGCGGTTCGTACGACTTAAGGAACACTCAGCGCGGACTTGGAGCCTCCAACACACTAAGGCGGGACTACTTCCCAACTTGTGCTCATGAATCAACTTAGGATCCTCTAGGATCCACCTAACCGTTTCCTTTCCTCCCGTACTCAACGGGGAAGCACACACAGCCACGTGTCGTCCGTCGATCTCTTAACTCAAGGTCCGGTACCACGCCTCTCCTGCCAACGAATCTCGTCCATTTCAACCCATTACTCGTCATCGGACTCAGTTCAACCACACAGGTCTCTGTTCACACGAACATCACAGGCGACGGCCACACAGGCTCACGTCGCTAACTCAACAATTGACCGTTAGGCGGGGCTAGCCGCCTTCATCACCCACACAGGGCTGCAAGGACCTAACACGTCCTCTAAACTTCACACGCGACCTCTTGTCGCAACACTTGCACGGACTTCCCTCTCTTCGACTTTCTCGTCAAACTCCCTCTTCAAGAAAAAACCTCTCCCTGTCTTTTTTCTCTGCCTTTCTTCTCTTCGCCTTCACCACTTGTCGGACCGTCGGCCGACTGTCCCTCTTCGTGGTGGGTGGTGGAGTACCACCCCCGCTAGTGTGTGCGGACCGGCAGCCCGGCCAGTGCTCGCCGGCGGACCGTCGCGGACCGCTCCCGACCTCCGAATTTAAGGTGTACGCTAGTTCTCACTTAGTCACTCTGGTCTACATCACGGCTCTCTGCATGC
>NW_027159143.1:0-1426 GCF_002600585.1 Cystoisospora suis
CACTAGTTTGTACACGGCAGAGTGCCCGGGACGCCCGCGGTTGTTGCGCGCGCAACAACCCGGGGCAGGCGCTGGACCTGCGCGGCAGGCGGAGTGTTGCGCGGGCCTCGCTCGCCGGCGGCGGAGCCGGAGCTAGTCAATTTCTTAACTAATTTGAAATTCTACTTTACTCGTTTGTAGTATAGCTTTATTGGTTCGTTAGGTCGTGAATCTCTGAAACTCTCGCGGGAGAGTGAGAACGCAACACTCAGTGGCAGCCAGCGATCATCGGGAGCGAGGGCGGAGCTCCGATCGTCCCCGGGATAAATTTTACTATCACAATAATCACTATATCTCTACTCGCTGTGGTGTGCTGATGTCACCTGACATGAAACAGCAGCCGTTGTCGCACATCCGAGAACTCGCAAACCATAGCGCGTTGCTGCCGCTGTCGTGCGCCCGGGCAGCGCACCACCATGACAGGTGCACCGAAGAGAGAAACCCAAATCGCCACCGGCTTTTGACCGCTGAAACGATGACTTACTCGAGTTGAAGAAACAGATCAAGGAGCTGTTAGAGAAAGGGTTCATCGAGCCAGCTCAAGCACCGTTTGCTGACAGAGCATTTTAATAGACCAAGTGGAGTGAACGGCAGGTGTATGAAGGAAAAGCAGAAGCACGCACTACGAGTGAGAGACCTGAATCAAGCTAACGTGGCTGCTAGTGCAGCCTAAAGTTAGGATTGAAAACTCAAGTATACAAGGAGTCGGAGAAGAAATCAAGACGAGCGAAATAGGAAGACCACGGGGACTAGGAGTTACAGGAGAAGAAGAAAGTTGTCTTACAAGGAAGGGGGACAAGTGCATAAGTGGAGTGTGACGATGTGTAGTGTGCATGCGAGACGTGCCACATAAGTGACCATGGGGAATTGTCCGAGGCGATGCCTCTGAGCAAGTAAAGCTTACCAACGGATAGTAGTGTACTCAAGGGCATAGACGAGGAGACCAGGAAGGTAAAGGCAGAAGAACACTGTCACAAGAAGATAAGGGTTCAACGAAAGTGGCTGCTAGAGCAGCCTAAAGGGGAAGGGAGAATTTCATGAAAGAAGCAGGAACCAGAAGAGACAAGGAGAGACAAGCAAGTCCAGGAGTTGTGTGTTGAGGAAGGAGTCCAAGATGCAAAGAGAAGATCCACTGTGTGAAGTGTACATGTGAGAAGGACTACCGAGCGAGTGATGTGAAAGTGTGTGTGAAGTGGCTGGTAGGTGTAGCCACGAGTGCGATTTCGCAAGTGTACATCGAGAAGAGTGAGAAAGAGGGTAACCACAGTGTTAAAATAGGATGCTATGAGGCAGTAGACTACGCTAGACTAAGAGTGACAGCAGTGTCAGTCGACTAGCCAGAGGAAACGCATGCAGTGACGAGAAGTAGTTAAGCAAGGGCCACGAC
>NW_027159144.1:0-554 GCF_002600585.1 Cystoisospora suis
CTTTCTCTTGAAGTCTTCGCGGCTGCTTTACTCGTCCCTCCGTACACTGCTGTCGCCTGTCGCCTCCGTTGCTCACCGCGCCGGCAACCACGTAGCTGCCGGATGACGGATTGGCGGCTTCAAATGCTGCTGCCCGCTGCGCATACCTTAGCAGCAGCTGTTCCGGTCCCTCTGACACGAACACACTCAGGGGCGGAATAGCCGCCCTCGTAGCAGCCTTTAGGCCTCGGCTATACCACATAGTAACAAAATATTCAGTCAGGGGCGGCATGTCCTTCGGAGGCACCGCCTTAGCGTCCCGTCTGCGCGCTGCCTCATAGTGATTCCACAGGCGCCGTATGTGCCTCTGAAGCACAAGCGCCTTCCGCTCCCCTCCCTTGAGCGCTATCAGTTGGTCGAAGTAAGTGGCAGCGGAGTAGCGGTCCGGCTGCTCTAAAAGCAGACTGTCCCGGACCTCAGTGTACTGTTGAAACCGGTCGAGCTGCGGGCGCTCGTGACTCAGCGTGGTCAAGATGCTGTTGATGTGGTGCCGAGCGTGTGGTGTGGCCTGCAGC
>NW_027159145.1:0-582 GCF_002600585.1 Cystoisospora suis
GAGCCAGCGCATTGACGAGCTGTTGTTGGAGCCGCTGGCTCTCTGTCGCCGCTCGCTTCGCCTGCGGTACTGGTAAGCCTTTCTCTTGAAGTCTTCGCGGCTGCTTTACTCGTCCCTCCGTACACTGCTGTCGCCTGTCGCCTCCGTTGCTCACTGCGCCGGCAACCACGTAGCTGCCGGTTGACGGATTGGCGGCTTCAAACGCTGCTGCCCGCTGCTCATACCTTAGCAGCAGCTGTTCCGGTCCCTCTGACACGAACACACTCACGGGCGGGATAGCCGCCCTCGTAGCAGCCTTAAGCCCTCGGCTATACCACATAGTAACAAAATATTCAGTCAGGGGTGGCATGTCCTTCGGAGGCACCGCTTTAGCGTCCCGTCTGCGTGCTGCCTCGTAGTGGTTCCACAGGCGTCGTATGTGCCTCTGAAGCACAAGCGCCTTCCGCTCCCCTTCCTTGAGCGCTATCAGTTGGTCGAAGTAAGTGGCCGCGTGTCAGGATTTTGCAATCCTGCCCTGATCGTCATCAAATATTGCTCTATTTTTAAGAATGACGATCGTTGTGAGAACGCACCGATGCTAGA
>NW_027159146.1:0-850 GCF_002600585.1 Cystoisospora suis
CTTTCTCTTGAAGTCTTCGCGGCCGCTTTACTCGTCCCTCCGTACACTGCTGTCGCCTGTCGCCTCCGTTGCTCACCGCACCGGCAACCACGTTGCTGCCGGATGACGGATTGGCGGCTTCAAACGCTGCTGCCCGCTGCGCATACCTTAGCAGCAGCTGTTCAGGTCCCTCTGACACGAACACACTCAGGGGCGGAATAGCAGCCCTCGTAGCAGCCTTAAGGCCTCGGCTATACACATAGTAACAAAATATTCAGTCAGGGGTGGCATGTCCTTGGGAGGCACCGCTTTAGCGTCCTTTCTAAGAGCTGCCTCATAGTGATTCCACAGGCGTTGTATGTGCCTCTGAAGCACAAGCGCCTTCCGCTCCCCTCCTTTGAGCGCTACCAGTTGGTCGAAGTAAGTGGCAGCGGAGTAGCGGTCCGGCTGTTCTAAAAGCAGACTGTCTCGGACCTCAGTGTACTGTTGAAACCGGTCGAGCTGCGGGCGCTCGTGACTCAGCGTGGTCAAGATGCTGTTGATGTGGTGCCGAGCGTGTGGTGTGGCCTGCAGCAGCAGCTGGTCCAACCACCAATGCTGCAACACAATTCCGGCTCCGTGGCCGCGCCAGCACGCACTCTCGAAGTCTTCAAACCACTTTTGTAGATCCAGGCGTTCACTAGCATCTTCATCAATCTCATCGTACGGTAAGGGCTTGATCTCCTTGAAGGCCTTCAAATTCTCTGCTGGGGCCAGTATCGCTCCGTCCGCTGGTGCTGGCACGCCGCTCGGAGCTATGGCGCCCGGGCTGTGTTGGGGCATTCCGTGATTTGTGGCCCTCTCCATGTACACTGGCGCTGGCATGAACCCC
>NW_027159147.1:0-137 GCF_002600585.1 Cystoisospora suis
CAAAGGGAGGGACAGGACGTCTGACGGACACTATTCGCACCTGGATGTCACCCGTGGGTTCCTCTGCTCACGAAATGGCGTCCTTGCGTGCGCAATTCTCACAAGGAAGGCTCTCGGGCCTCGCTAAACCTTAGGAT
>NW_027159147.1:762-980 GCF_002600585.1 Cystoisospora suis
GATTCGAATATGCGGCCTCTTCACCCTTTATCCACATGCTCTCCCCGATACTTAGTGAATCTAAACTTCTATAGTCCTTTGCGTGGTACTCCCTCCGCATAACACTCTGTTCCTCTCACTTCGCTCTGGCTTCCTTCACTCAGCACATCTGTCATGTCTCTTGCATGCACACATCACACATATACCTCTCACTCTGTGCACTAGTTTATCCCATTGTA
>NW_027159148.1:0-259 GCF_002600585.1 Cystoisospora suis
AAGGCCTCGAATGAATCGAGTGAAGCAAAGGGAGGGACAGGTCGTCTGACGGACACTATTCGCACCGGGATGTCACCCGTGGGTTCCACTGCTCACGAAATGGCGTCCTTCCGTGCGCAATTCTCACAAGGAAGGCTCTCGGGCCTCGCTAAACCTTAGGATCCCCTAGGATCCCTACGCACTCTTCCTCCTCTCAGGTCACACTCGGTCTCGATCGAGCTCGCGGAAGGCGCGCCCTCGTCAAGGAATCATCCACTCA
>NW_027159149.1:0-217 GCF_002600585.1 Cystoisospora suis
TTCTTCTTCTTCTTCTTTTCATTATCTTTTTTCTTTAGCATCGATTGCTCTTTTCATGTATTGTTCCTCCTCCTCTTCGAACGTCGTGAAGCCGACGGAGAGAAGAAAAGAAACAAGGGGAGAAAGAAGACTCAAACCAACAGAAGAAACGATCGAGGGACGGAAGTGTATGAAGTCATCTCTCTATGTGTGTATCTTTCTCTCTCTTCTCTCTCTC
>NW_027159149.1:280-588 GCF_002600585.1 Cystoisospora suis
AGATAGACAGATAGATAGGTAGTAGAGGAATCGAAGATAGATCCATCATCCTCCCCTCCTCGTACATCCTTATTACGACTCGAGTCTAGATGTCACACACACACTTTGACAGACAGATATGGACCCATCAATCATTCCTCTTCATTCCTTCCCCCTTAAAGACGCCTCCTCCTAGCCTGTCGGTCGATCAACAGCCATACAGGCATCTCGATTCAAATACGTCATCGATCTTCATACATACACCTTCTTCTTCTTCACCCTACATAGTCACTCCTCCTCCTCCTTACCTTCCCACCCTACCGATCGTT
>NW_027159149.1:692-3581 GCF_002600585.1 Cystoisospora suis
GAAGAAACAAAAATTACATCTCTCTCTTTATCTCTCTCTCCGTCTGTCTATCCACTCTTTCTTTCTCTCTATGTAGATGCCGCCTATCTACACAGAGAGACCGACTACTACGCATCTACCATCACGCGGAACACACACTACCATCAGACATACATCTATGCAGCATATATATAAATACATACATGTATATATACATGTCTATATATATATATATATGACACGTTGTATCTGTATGAAGGTACCTACCTAGCCAACCCTGTCAAGAGTATTTCTTTATTTCCCTCTTGGATGAGGGGTGTAAGAGTCAAGAGACAGATAAATAGAGACACAGAGACACTGAACTCCCTCTCTCTGAAGGTGTCTTCTCTTCCTATAGAAACCCTTCACGACTTTGCCGATCGACCATGGAAACGGATGAACGGACCAAAATGAAAAAGAAGAAAAAGCAAGATTCTTTAGAAGAAGATATGCATATCTACCTACATTCATACATATAGACATGATATATATATAGACGTAGATATACATATGTATATGTGCAGATAGACATATGCAGCCTGCCTCTCTTGACAACGGTGTTACTTCGTCCGCTGTAGTAGTAGTAGTAGTCCTCCTAGGGAGATTTCTTTCTCTCTTCCTTCCTCCCCTGCTTGCTCGTGTGTGTGTGTATGTACAGAAGAACTTCATTCATCGTCGTTCATCTCTCTTTTTATCCCCCTCTCAACATCCTCTTCTGACTGATCCATCTCCTCGAATATAAGGCGATGATGGATGACGAGGAGGACCACGAGGAAAGGGTGGGTGCTCGAATCATAGTGACTGCATTACATTCTCTCAAGTGAAGAGAAAAAGAAAAAGAACTTCTTTCTTGCCCCATGTATGTGGTGTGTGTAAACTTCTTTTCTTCTATTCATCCACGTATCTTGAGACGCCGGAGAGGTCGTAAGAAGGCTCACCCGAAAGAAAGATAAAGAAATGGGAAAAAGAAATGGAGAAGGAGTGCTTCGTTTCTCAAAGGGAAAGAATGAGACCAGAGACAAGACGACCTTTCATGTCCATCACAACTCCCAGTATGCCGAGGTGTACATACACTCCATTTTTCTGCGGGTGTGATGGTGTTAAGAATAAGATGTTTATTCACACCCCTATCATCGTCAATGGACAGATATCACAACACTATCCCTCCTCCTTCATTTGGCTCACTTCATACGGAATGAATTATATCATAGATCACTTCATGAGGCACATAGTAGACCATAGCGACTCTCCTTCTCATCCTTCCTAGCAATGCGACTTCTCTCTTCTTCTCTTTCTTTCGGGGCTTCTCCTCTCCGCAAGAAGAAAAAGCCACGAAGAAGAGATCGATCTCTCCTCCTTGATTAATATACACACACGCACATAGACATCTTTCATGCTATATGAGAAGAAGAAAAAGAGAACGGCTAAGAAGAAGAAGAAGAGATCTATATCTCCTTCATGACTGAACGAAGAGACATACACCCTTTGACTCGTGGGGACGAGACGATGCCACACATATGGAGATAGAAAGATATACATTTTGAGAAAGACACATCGATCAAGACAGATACACACATCGAGATATAGAGAGTCTGCACAGACCTCTCCGACCAGGGGAGATGTCTCTCTCGTCATGCATTTCTCTTCTTCTTTCTTTCTTTTTTGTTGATCTACATGAAGAATCTCTTCTTCATAATGCGACTCTTTTGCAAGCCGAACTCATGGCCATCCTGCGTTTCTCTCTCTCTTTCCTTCTTTCTTCTTTTTCATCCCTTTCTTTCTTTCTTTCTTTCTTTCTTTCTTTCTTTTTCTCTTTCTTTCTTTCCGCTGCTGCCATCCATCGCCACCGCGGGAGACCCATGAGGACGAAACTGTAAAGAAGAAAGCGAAGAAAGAAGAAAGTTGTGTATAGCCTCATCGACCTCACAACGATAGAAAGATGATCTTCTTCTTGTTCACACTCTTCCTCACACTCCCACCCCTCTAGTGTAGAGATGGGAGGAGCCTCAATATGAACAACAGGAAGAAGAGAGATTTAGGAGGATGTCTTAGCAGCAGCAGCAGGAGGAGGAGGAGAAGAAGAAGAAGGTGTCGTGAGAGATAGAGACTGTGCCTCTCCGTCAGTTGCTTGGACGACCACTTTGATCATCCGTCGATTCTCCACATCGACGGGGATAGGCGTGGGAAGGAGAGACGAGACACCTCGGCATTGCTCCTGTATAAACAAGAAGAAGAGACAGAAAAGAAGGAGAAAGTATGAGATATAGGCCTCATCAAACCGCGTATACATACACCACGTAGCCCTGATTAGATACGTACAGGATTGGAGATAGACCATCTCGCCATAATCTATGCAGACACATCGATCGCACAAGAGGCACATCTGACTTAGTCTACATGGATCGAGGAGAATGGCTGAAATTCTTCTTCTTGCTTATCGCGCCTTCTCCTCTCTCATTCATTCATCCAGCGGCTGTCCCTTCTTCGAGGAGAGCACTCATCACGAGAGAAGAAGAAGAAAAAGAGAAGAAAAGAAAGGAAGGAAGGTGCGATACGAAAAGGACAGATCGAGATAATACAAAGGACACAACGGCGAAGAAGAAAAAGAAAAAGAAAAGAAACTGAAGAAAGGCAGTACGCTACTCAGTCACTAATCTACCACTACAATCCAAACCTGTCCTCCTTCTCTCCTCTAACATACCTCATACAAAACTATCCAAGCCCCCCGTTAGTTAACCTAATGACCTATCTTTATCTATCTTTAATCTATCAATCTATCTATCTATCTATCTTTGATCTATCTATCTATCTATCTTTTATGAATATCTATCATTAGTCGATCTGGTCTTCGGTGTACATCTGCGTCGCGTC
>NW_027159149.1:3627-3942 GCF_002600585.1 Cystoisospora suis
GAGAAAGAGAGAGAGAGACTGAACAGCCTACTTCTGGACTTGTGGCGAAGACGAGAACATTGGTACGACTTTCATTGCCCAAGAAGGAGGAAGGAGAGACTTTATTTTCGACTTGAATTAGATCGAAGACAGCCTCCATCGCCTCTCGCTGCACCTTCTCTTGCAGACGGACTTGTTCCATTAGCTTTTCCGTTGTCTTCACTCCTAGCTTCGCTGCGGCCCTTGCTAAGCCCATTAATCGGGCGTCGCCTTCAAGATTCCCTTTGACCTGCAAGAAAGATGAAGAAGAAGAATCTTCTTCTTTCTTCTCTTTCC
>NW_027159150.1:0-280 GCF_002600585.1 Cystoisospora suis
GAAGCCCCACAGTCTGCGTCCGACGCAGAAGCAAAACGAAATCCCCGCGGGCCGGCGCCGTCGAGCCAGGCCAAGCGGTCCGCGATGTGCAGTGTGCATGAGGGAGTCGGTGTTTTTGTGCTGAAAACTCGTTCCAAGTGCGGGAACTCTTAATAAATGGATGGCTTCTAGTGAAGCCTAACGTTTTGGCTCTGTCGGAGCCAGAAGGCATCACCGGACATGGTGAAACGGCCTCGAGCCGCACCAGAGGGGCTGCAGCACGACCAGCCGGGACCCGAGC
>NW_027159151.1:0-352 GCF_002600585.1 Cystoisospora suis
ACGATGATCTAAAGACCCCAGAACGATTGGCGAGCAAAGCGATCGATAGATCACTTCGGGACCGCACGGATCAAGAACGTATTGAAGGAACTAACCCCTAAGATGCCGTACAGGCAGCCTGGCCTTCTCTAGACGGCATCAGCAAACGTTGCAGCAAGGATCTAAGAGCGAAAGAACGGTGGTTATCCGTAAACTGGACCTCGAGATCTACAACCAAGACACGCAACGACCACCACGCGGCGGCGCAAGATCGCCACGCATCCAGAATGGCAAGATATGGACTTTAGGACCTCCATACACTCAGAAGAAAAGCAGGAGACCCCTACAGAAAGCTCAGAGGGGCCGGCAATTG
>NW_027159152.1:0-8122 GCF_002600585.1 Cystoisospora suis
CCCCCCACGAGGAAAAACAATGCGCATCGGTTCTCTTTACCTCCGGGCTAGTGCTCCAAGTGGAAGGGCCCCCGGGATTCGGACTGGACATGGTTTTGTGGAAGTGGTGGCGTGGCAAACTATTACACCGGGACAAGCGAGTGTCCTGTCCACCTGTACCAGGAGGGTCGGTAGGAGATCTCTCGGTTTTCACCGCTCCTGGACTATCGATGGATTTCCCTTAGCGCCTTTCAAAACAGAACGTGCGCCGCGAGAGCATCCAGAAGAGCAGCGCGGCACAGACGCAGCGTGGAAGGCCCGCAGGAGACGAGTGTGGGCTAGGCTGATGCAAGACATCGATCCCAGCCCGACAACCGACCTGGTTTCGGCCCACCGACGCTCTACGAATCTGCCACCGCTAACCTCGAGAAACCCCACGGAAAGGTAGCTGAACTCCTAAGCAGTTGTGAGTTGTAGAGAAGTTTCTTTCATCCGCCCCCCCGGCGCCCCGTAGAGCTTCTGCAGAGCCCCGGAAGACCGACGGCATTTTTCTGCCAGTCGCAGTGCAGTCAGAGAGTGGCAGAAGAGACGGTGCCATGTCCGTGTGATCGACGGCCGCCTGCAGGCCATACCTGCCATTCCCGTTTTCCCTTTTTGACTGTTACGCTGCTAGAGACGTACTTCAGCGGGATAGCGATGCCAGCGCAGACAAAGAAGTCACAGGACTGAACGGATCGCTGCAGAGAATCGGCGATCCCCCCTCCGCAACCACTGCCCGCTGCAGGGCACATTCGACAGTTCTCGCGAAGCTGACGCGTGACCTTGCTGGCGTCTCTTCAACAGAGAGAAGAATAAGGAGCAAGTTTCCTTCCCACTGACAATTAGGCTCGCCTCGTATGAAGAGTACTTAGACAGGAGGTGCCGGACCGAGGCTCAAGAAGGCAAAGGACGCCCCAATGGTACGTGGGTTGCGAATGGTGCCGGGGGCCCCAGTGAGTGAGTTCTTTCAATCTGGACGAGAGAAGCATCCCCAAAAAGGGGGGGGAGCATTCCAGGGGCTGTAGAATCTCATATTTGGTTAACGCACCAGAGCGAAGCCGTAACGCGCAAGACACTCGCCCGGCAACAGAGTGACTCCTCGCCTGTCACCCGCCAAGCTTCGTTGTCGGTGCGCAGCCTGGTCCAGCAAGATCTCCCCTTGTGGCTTATCCGTCGACAGCATCATCTATTCTGTCCTGTTGGTTTGTTTAAGAGATCGCGGCTGCTCAACTCCCAGTCTCTCTGAAGCCCTCACTTTCAGTCCAGCCGCAGCTGGACAAGTGCCTAGCGGAGACTGACAGGAAGTTCTGGATGGCTCGGGGTCTTCCATCTTTAGTGGGGTGGAGTCTGAGTTCCAGCTTGCGAGGTCAAAGACACGCGGACATTACGCGCGATCCAGCTCCACCTGTACGAGTCGTCCTACCAGAGCAGCATCGAGGCCTTTCCGTTGCCGAACTGACGGTCGGAAGCGCAGAGACGCCAGAGGAGAACATAGCCCGAGATGCAGGCGCAAATGGTCAAGTTTCGCCAGCTTTACTGGGAACTGTAGATGGAGCGGGAGATGAGGCAACCTGTGGCAGAGCATCATCAAGAGGTATCAAGCAGCTACGTTCCTTGATCTTTCGGAAGCACTGCTGTCACGACACAACTGGTATAGGGTGTCAGACAGGACAAAGTCTATATCAGCTTTAGCTCCTGCTCCTTGCCCAGTAGCAAGGAGCAGGAGATACTTGCCTTGACCCGGCGTCAAAGGTCTAACTGCCGAGAGAGGATTAGCTTCTGGCTCTCCATATTCATCACATTTGGCCAAGGGCCCCACCACAAGTGCCGTGACAACGTGCGGATCTGGTGAGGTCCCTCTCAGGAAGCGGTCGTCAGGAATGAAAGCGTCTGTCGATGGGGCTGCTATTTTTATTCGCAGAGACCCGTAAAGCGACAAAACGTGATGGTAGTCCCTCCAAAGACCTTCAGGAGATCCGAATTGAGTCACTACGTGTAAGGCCCCGAAGCTGCAGACCAAGTCTAGCAAAGGTGGCGGTGCCCGTGCGTAGAATACTGCCGAGCTGCCGGGACAAGCAGTACGATGATAGAAGAAAAAGAAAGAGAAGAAAGCTAGCTGCCACAGTCCTCGTCCGGTGCCGGGGGCTCCCTTCCCCAGTTCAGCTATACAATCACACGGTTTCTGACGCGGCAGTCATTGAGACAGCCCACTACGGGTCTCCGGTCACGCACAGACCGGCGGGGCCCCTGCCAAGTAAGACCACTCTCCTCAAACTTCTCATCCACATACCCAAGGCAACTCTTTCTACCAGGCTCTAGTGAGGTCGTCTAGTTGGGTACGCCACGTACCGAGTTGCAGTCTTCGAGGTGTAAAAGAGTTACTTGCTACATGATTTGACGGTCTGTTTTTCCCTCAGCAAGCCATTATCGTCCGGCTTCAGTTGAAGAAGAGACAGAAAGACAACCTAGCGGCAATTTTAGCAGCCCGAGTACGCATGTCGAAAGCTACAGCGGCGGAGAACCGAGGTGTAGAGCCGTCTGGATCTCGTGACTCGGCTCTGCAAGCAGAGCTCGGGGTCCAGCTTACTGGTCACTCATAGCAAAAGAGATGTACTTGGTCAGCTCCATGCCCTAAATCCAGCATCGGAAACCCTCGTTTTCTTGCCCGGCTGAAGCGAGTCCAGCACGAAAAAGCTGTGCATAAGAGTGAATCAAACGGACCCCAGCCGCTCGCTCGCCTGATTACGACAGCAGGGTCAAAAAGAAAAGGGCCCCGCAAGCGTAGTCCGGTACAGTGCTACAAGACTTTTCAAAACGCAGCACTAGAGAGAGAAGTAGAAAACAACTCCAAGGTTCATTTTGTTGCGTCAGGACAGCTGCCTTCTCACGTACATAGATCACCGTAGCGTCGGCAAAGAAGCGGTTGAGCTGCTCATGCCAGAAAAAGAGAACCTTTCACCGGCAAGCTATACAAGTCCGTGTGATTGGGCGTGACCAGCACGTGTCGGTAGACTCAACGCCTTCACGGACAACCACCTCGCCCTACCGCAACTGGGGAAAAGAGAACGCCACTCAGCGCCTCGGCCGACTGGCCGTGGTGATCTCAGCAACTGCTGTTCGAGTACCCTTGGCTAAGGAGTGCACCTTGACAGCGCAGCTTTTCTGGACTCGACGAGGTCGTCTGAGCGCCGAGTGATACGGAGCTACTCATTTCTACCGCCTGTGCTCGACAGGAGATGTCTCGGATCTTCACCGAGAAGAACAAGCTTGCTCTGATTGAAAAGCAGAAACGGTGTCTGCATCTGACAAAGCTGCCCACGCGCACCGGGTTTGCCAGTGCAGACGTGAGTCGGTTATCAGTGGGTGGGGGAGTCCGCCGTTAACAGGAGGGCCGGGAAGCCGGACAGTGAACAGAACGACGTTTGGCTTCTCCGTAGCAAGACCCATAATGCTTTCTCCCCGACTCACAAGCTTGAAATTTCTCAGGAAGTCTTAGATCAGCCGAGAACTAGTACTGCTACTCTGGCCAGTCTAGTTGGAAATTACTTCAACCAGAGGAGAGCCCACAAATGGCATCTCGGTTGGGGCTAAGGGTTTCATACTGGTCTCAAGCGCTATGCAACACTGCCGCCTACCGAAACGGCTGGCAGACACGAGAGCGACCGCGGACCAAACCAGCGCGATGCCCCTGTCACGGTACTTCTTTGTACTGTTACCCAGCTGGAAGGAACAACTAATCTCGGAAGGGAGAAGCTGCAAAGACGCCTCGTAGCCTGGTATTACGAGGTACTGGAAGCGGCTGCTAGCTGCGAGGAAGGGAATGGCGGTGGCAGGGTGAATGGTGAGCGGTACTATGGCATAGCCTCCCAAGTCGTTCATTCACCGGGCTCTCGAGCTGACAACCCTCAGTCTCACTTTGGCAACCATACGACGTGTGAGAGCCTCTTCACTCGTTAATCTGAAGGGGGGGCTCGTCCGGTAATCACGGACACTTGACGAGGACACGAAAGCTACTTGTTCGGGGGCCGCTGCGGTGGGCAAGAATGCCCGCGGGGCACACGAACTGGAAGATTATTACTTAGTTCTCTGTGCTGCCTCGCTGGAACGCTGAGGTCGCCGTGTGAGCTGTTCTTCGAGAAAACGTGCCAGCTTTCTCACCTTGGCGTTTAGGTGGATCCGTGCGACTTCTGTTTCAGTCGTCCGGCTATCATGCTACTCAGGGAATCAGCATGCGTTGGAGTAGTCTGAAGCTCTGTCCCTCTTCGCATGCTTACCTTCAGGCGTCACAAGCTCGGCTGGCGTCTCTAATGGGAGAGCTGCTTTGTTGCACGTTTTGGACTGTATTCGGCAAGAGGTCCAGGCCGGAAGATGCCTCACCTTCCAGAGCCTAACAGATATGCTCCGAGTTTTGCCTAGGGAGGCCTTTACCACTGCTATGGCCAGAGTAAGAGACACTGCACTTGCCAAATTAAAGAGGTGGCGTGACAAAGGCGCCCAGGACGGCTGGGGGGAGGCATGATGGAAGTCTTCGGTGCTTTCGATCCCGTTGACTGTTTTCTGCTCGATGACCGTCTGATGAGCTGAACCATCCATGGACAGCCTTCGTCTACTGTTTGGAAATCACTTTACTGTCACGGCTTTCTACAGCGCTGATAAGAAAGACCTGGAGAGCACAACCAGGGCCGGTAACGCCTGAGGTCGGATCTGTTCTTTGACACGAGTTACATGCTGTGTGAAAAACCTGTTACAATAAGCGGGCACCGGCCCCATGTGCGCAGCAGAGAAAATGAACGCTATAGAACAGTCAGGTGGACAGAAGACGAAAACAGGCTGAGTCACCGTTGCGGATCCGGTGTCCCACACTCAGTGACTCGACCCTCTACCTGGCTTTGATGATTGAGATCACAGGTAATTCTGAAGGCTGTGCAGGTGTTGGAGAACCCTTTACACCAATTATATGATCTGCTCCGTGCTTTGAAAGAAGTTCAAGGAGAGGTTCCTACCCAGCTTGAAGAAGAAGTCGTCCACCTTCTAACGTCTGTTACTCCGTCCAGCAGCAAGCCACAGCGTCAAAACCGCGCAGTCTGTGACGGTTAGGGGCTGAAAAAGGAGGAGAGATTTTCAAGAGGCCGCAGCTCCTCAGGGCCTCCTATCCCTGTCTGATGCAGACAGACAAATTTCTGTTTTTTCCCACCGCGGTCGATCAAGCGCGTCGCTCGCCCCGCATTCTCTCCGCCAAGGGCAGCTGTGGGTCTTCAGTTGCCTGCAGCAGTGACCTGTAGGCTGTGTGCGATGAAGTCTTGGCGGGTTGCCCGTCGGCACAGCCACCGACCGAATGAAGCTCAGCGACCGTAGTCTTCTTGCCTGCCGAGGAGCCTCCTCCTCTATGGCAACCTAGGTACCAGGGGATTAACAGTTGTCAGGTTGATGTAGAGTCCCACTCGAGACCGGACAAGGGCGCTGACCGGCCTTGTATAGAGGTGATCGGGAGGTGTGCTAGATTTCGAGTGTTTACAGCGACTCCCGTACTCGAACGCAGAGCCCGGGATTCCTTCTTCCGCAGTCAAGAGGGCACCCCTTCTGAGCACACGAGGATCAAATGCCCAGGGCAGCGCCGGAGGCACCAGAGGGCACAGAAGACTGTTTCACAGTGGCAGGGCCGTGAGCTGACAGACCGGGTGTCCGCTGACGGAGGTTTTGCAGAGGACGGAAGCACACTGTGTGTGATTCCTGCCACAGCGCCCGCGCCTGCGAATGAGGGAGAATCCATATCCGGAGAGCGCCACGCCCGAAAATACGTGCTTGACTAGCACGCGTGCTGTACCGGTAGTTTAGCAAGGTACAACGCTGACAGCCCCAGCGTGGGAAATAGTTGGGGGGAGCAGCTGGGGCACTGACTAGCAGGAAATATTTTGCAGCCCCCCGTGTCGAGACCGGTGCATTCCCATGCTAGCTACACGTCCGCACTGCCTCATTCTTGATCACAGAGAGGCCAAGCATGTCAATCCAAGTAGTGCTGGCACACAGGGAGCCGCCCAGGTCTGACTACGTCCCAGCAACGGCGGAGCTTTATGTTGTTTCGACAGGGCAACACGCAGTCACCATTCCCTTCAGATGGAACCAGTGTCTCAATCCAAGGCGAATAAACGGTAGCCACCTGCTGGTTTACTTTGCTGCAGAAACCGCACTAGTGCCGTCCGAGACAAATTCCCCGCCGGGCCCGCATTGCCGGAGTCTATTGTGCGTTTCCGGCTTCGCGGACGTCCCGGGAGTTCCTCTTCCAACTCGAAAACAGCGGCGCGAAATCTGTATCACTGAATCTACGGTTCGTTTCGGACCACGCATTCACGACATTCCCCCGGATCGTGCTCCACTCTGCGGGGGACCCATGTGCTCCGTCGCAAAGAGGCGGAGATAGTCGGCGGTCCCTTCGAAGATCGTCGTGCAGCAGAGCAGCTTGATCTCCTCGTGCACATGAACCTCTTCATGACACTGTCCCAATTTGCATCGCATTTCTACACCGTCACAGGCTCCCAAGTGATCGAGCGAAGAAATATACCATTCGATCCACTCCTCTCGCGCCGCAGCCTTCCCTGGCTAGTACCGGTTCTGTTCTGCGCTAAGTACCAGGGAGGAGAAATCCCTATCCCTGTATCGGTGCGGACCAACTCGGTGAAGAATGCCGGATGCAAGCAGGACAGTGCCCCATAATAGCGTTGCAAGACAACTTCCTAGACTTGCAGCAAGCACAACAAACGTGCCTGGTCGTTAGTCACGGCTTCTAAGTTGGGCATCTATGCCGCAGACCACGTTGCTCCCATCGCTTCTCCCTGTTTCGCACTCTCATCCTCCTAATGCTGGCCCCAATATCGACCCTGGCAAATGTTTGCTGCCTACGGAGTAACATACCCCCGTCAGAGTCCTGGTCTGTTCCACTTGTAACAATTTGTCCGAGCACGGTACCCTGATTCATCGGATACTGAAACTGATGATGTCAACCCATGCCTGCCAGACGTCGCGACCATCTTCGTTTGACTAAGAAAATCCGAGCCGTGAGACCTTAGAAGTGCCCCCTCCCGAACTGGAAGAAACGTGCCGAACTTTGTAACAGCGCAGCGACAGAGGAGCCGAAGGAGGTACCGAAGAGCCACCTCTCGTACACGAAACCGACCTTGCAAACGTGTCCACAAGTTCTACACCGAAGCCCAAACAAAAGAGATTCTCCCGTGACCCGTCTCGTGATTGAACCCACGCAGCAAAAAAGAAAAAGCTTACTAGCCTGGTGTCCCCACCTGACTAGAGTCCAACGGGCATTACCTTGAGCCTGCATCACCACATATCTAGATACAACAGAGCATCAAGGCAGAACGGCACCGCTACATCGAAAAACCGAGAAGTGAAGACCCCGGACAGGAGCGCACGCCAGAATATGCTTCACTGATGGTGTACGGCGCTGTTCCACCTTCAATAGCGGCGCCCCTCGCTCTGCAAGCTATGTGTTCTTTCCTTGAGGTGTGTCGAAGGACGTCTCCCAAATTCCTCAGAGATACGCAGCCGACGCTCCCGAGGACTAACCGTTTGTTTCCAGTACCCTGTATGCCGGCCGTACAGTCTCCGACACGAACCTGCCGACTCCCCGCAATAAGTCGGCTTTTAGGTTGGCCGTTGTGAGGTGTCGGTGAACTGTTTTCAAGCTCGGTCGCTCGCTGCGGCTTCGCGACTAGTCAAAGCCAACTTTGTTCTCACCGTCTCACATCTGTGGTTTCATCACCACGCGTGTCCGGTGTCTGCTTCTGCTTCCCCACTTGACAGCTGATTTTCTCCGGTACTTTTTCTTCACGCCTGCTCTTGCTCCAGTGACTTTTGTACTCCCTCGCTTTATCTGGAACGCGACGTCACGCGGTCGCTTGCCGCCGTTTCTCACATCGATTCTTCTATGCCTCCAAGATAACCGTCTGAGAAAAGCAATTTCAAAAGTCTTCGCGTCTGCTACCTTTTGTACGCTAATTACTCTCGGCTGAATCCCGGCGGGACAGAGTTCCCACATCCCACTCAGCCCGCCCGGCCCCTCCCCAACCCGTGCTAAGAGAAGACACGGAAACAA
>NW_027159153.1:0-25905 GCF_002600585.1 Cystoisospora suis
GGAGACTGAAAGTTATCCCTCGCGGGGGGGGGGCGCCTCCAGAACGGGAAAGGATGGAAACTTACGTGATCAAGTGAAATGTCGATGCCGTATTCTACTTGCAACACGGATGGCATATCCGTCTCAGTATCTCCTCCCTACGCGAATACAACAGCCCAGGTTACTGAACTTCACGGCAGCCGTGTGCGGACTCAAGGATAGGAGATGATGGGGGAAGGTGAAAGCCGGTTGCCACTCCGTTCACAAACACTCCGCAGACGGCCCTCCCGATGACAAGTCCGCCCACGTGACGGCAGGTCACAGACCGGCAACGGCACACACGGACAGCCAGCTTGGGCAAGTGGAGACCGGCTGACTGCTGCTGGATGCGCGACGCTGTTCCGTCACTTGAGGCTCGGTGACAAGTCGGCACCTTCCTCTTTTGTTGGCCAGTGTGGTCTCGCGACTTCAGCTGTGCGGAAAACCGGACGGACGCGCCACCCAACCAAAACATAGAAAATCCTACTTTCGTCATCTGTTTCACGCGTTCAAGCAAGATGTTCTCCATGTCGTCAGCCATTTGATTTGCACTCTGCGACTGCACACCACAAAATCAGTTGCACGAAGAGCAGCCCTTGTCTTCCCCTGTACATCCGAGAGGCTCCAATCACAGAGAACGAGCTGCTGCGCGGGCAGGTGGTTACCACGTGACGCACGAGAAGAATTGCAAGCCAAGCTCTAGAACCAACCGCAATCAAACGCCATCACAGCGCAAGTGACACTGACTGCAATGGCGCAAGGGGGACTGATGTGTCAGAAGGCGGCCGGTCAATCGCCTGCAGAGAGGGGACAGCCCACCTGAGTTGAAATGATCGACATCCAGGCCTGAACATGGCTGTCGGTTTTCTTCTTTTCTTCAGTGCTGCAGTGAAAAGCAGGGAGATTGTAAAATGCAGATTTTTCAGCTTGGTCAGCAACGAAAACGATTCACCTCACGCGCTCGTCGCCCACGCGCCGGATCACCGGCTCGGTCACGAAACCGACTCCCACTAACTGTAGCGTTCTGCTACCAGGACGTACACTCACCCCATTTCGTAGAGTTTGCCTGACGATATTGTCTGGATAAGCCATTTAATACTCTCTTTTTCCCGGGCTGTTAGTTCCTGTGTGGGATCACGCCGGAGTAGCCAACCGCCAATACAGAACTGCTTCAGTCGCGGTAGAAACCCGCTCTTTGTTAGCGGCTAAGACGGCTGGCTCAGTCACCCCAGGAGGCTTAATGCGTGCAAGCCCTGCTACCAGGAGACACGACGCTACCATGAGGTACCTATCAGTGTCTTCCAACTTCCCATCCTTCAGGACCTTGGCCCTCATGAAAGTCATCGATGTTGCGCCTTGCACTGTTTCTTTCTCAGTGCGTGAACGCAGTGAAAGCCCCCAAGCGGTCCATCTGTTAGATCACTGACGGTCCCCGGCTACCTTTTATTCGTCTGTCAGGGCGTGCAGTAAACTCGAGACACGCGGCAACGAACCTCAATTTCCAGAGCCTTGTTTAGAACAGCGACAATACGCTCCACCCTGTTGGCAAAGACCTCCTTCTTCCCTATTGCTAGCGATCCGGAGGGAGGCCGATGCAATCGATAAAGGCGGACAAGCCTCAAAATGAAAAGGACCTGTAGGGGGCGAGAGGCAAACAGCGGGTTCACAGCGAAAAGATCCCGAACTTGAATCATGCGGTACACCCGGGGAGGAACCTAGCAGAAGCTACGAGGTCCGTTGAGGGACGCGCGCCCTTGCTCCTCTCAAAGGCGCGGGCCAACACTCAACAGAAAAAGGGCGGTCTGTCCTTCAGCTGCGCTAGGAAACCAACAACCTGACCGGTTTTGTCTTTCACCTTTACCTTTGGTGAGACGTACGTTGGCGATGCCTTTGTTGATTGTTATGAAGCAGTCTAGAATTTGAATTGCGAAGCCAAAGAAGACCAGGAAAAAGTCGATGGTGTTCACCGGGTCTGAGAAGTAGTTCTTGAGCCCGTCAGCAGCAATTCGCAGAGCTATTTCGATTACGAACAGGCCAAGAATAATGAAGTCAATCACCTTCATGACTGAGTCCACCTGGAGCCATGCAGTGGACAACGGAGTCAGCAGTCCGGCGTCAGACGTTATCCAACAACGCCAGCGGACTGAAATCATTGGCTGGCGACGGCATCGCTCACCTGTTCAATTACCTCAGGCTGGTCGTAGAAAAACTGACAAATAATCATGCGTGAAGTGAGGTCCACAATCATCCAGCCCAGCAGAATGGTAAAAAACAACTCGAAGCCATTGTAGTTTACAATCTTCCGGGTCCCTTTCTTGACCTTTACTAGTAAAGGCGAAGGGCGGAGGCTGTAATGGAATTTTGAGTCGTCAGGAGGCTGCCGCCCGCAGCGCCGCAGAATTGTGTACCTGTCGCAGGAAGAGGCTGTTTCATGTTTGCAGTCGGCATCCGTAAGCCTGGCAGTGGGGAGCCAGATTGGCTGGCTGCCTCTGAGCCCTGGTGCCGAGTAGTCCACATTTGTGAGTACCCTTGAGCCTAGGACTTCCATCCCGTGGGAAGAGCAACCCGGCCAATGCTGTACTTTGTCCTGATGGGCCAGTAAGGCTGAGCTGACACTCCCCTTTACGGGGTGGGCGATGTATCTCGACTGTCTCCAACCCCGCTACCGAGTGTTGCGATCACCGCCGTCCAAGCTTACCATACCAAAACGTTGAACAGGACGCTGACGATTTGGTCAACAACTACGACGACACAAAAGGAAGACCATAAGAGTGCTCGGCGAGAGACTCGGGAGTCGGCCTCATAAATCCTTGCAGAAGAAGACACGCAGCGAAGAAACCCCCGCTACGGGCAAGTAGCTTTCTCGATTCGGACTCTAGATTCCAAGTCCTCAAAGACTCTGTGGGCCGGGGTGGGCTCCGGCAAAAAGCTTAAGTACCTGGAAAGCGATGCGATTAAGAAAAAGAAGGAGGAGGTTATAAGTGCAGAAATAACGACCTGTAAGGCGCACTTGGCCGACGCGCGCGCTAGCTCTTGGGGGTCGGAGTCGTCGATGGCCATGGCCCAGACAGTGAGGAACTCCAAAATAATGTTCCAAACGAACCTGCGAGGAGACACGGCGTGAGCAAGCGAACTGGACAGTCACAGCTGAGGAGGTTGCTGCCATACCGAAGTAAGCCACTGAGCCAGCAGCGACTTCGTGAATCCCGGACTCCGTGCCGATGCCGGCACCAGCCACGGAGGCAAGCGGAGCTGTCTAGTGATCACGCCCACGGCATTCCCTTATGATCAGATGACTAGTGGCCTGTCGTTTGTATCTGAGCTCACACCCCGAGCTGCGCTACCAAGACATGTGTAGGACAGGGGCCACCAGGGCAGCTGCTCGTGCAACGCTCCGTCCAGGGTGACACTACCAGGAGACGCGATCGCGAGTCATCACTTTTTTCGCTCCAATAGGGACGCACCCCAGAGCCACAGCTATCAAAACGCGGACAATATCGAAACAGACGACCGAGCCTGCGAACATGAAAAACAAGCCCCCAAGCGGCGAGTGTCCGCTTGCGCGGAGTGTGTTAAGCAACTGATGACTCCAAAGCGAAGGCGGGGAGGTTGACCGCCAATAAATCGGCTACTTAGGTCAGGATCTTTGTGAGGAATCTCTCAGCGCGCCCGGTGGCTGCCGGTCACCCTGTTTGCTTGTACTTGGTCGCAAACCACCGGGTGACGTAGTCGAACGGCAAGGATCCGACCTCTTACCTCCGATGCAGATCTCATGAGGGAGGGTTACTGGTTGGCAAGAATCCGAGGGCTCCACGCACAGCAGAGAAGGAGGATTGCTCGCATCGCACTGGGAAGCAAGGGGAGAGAGGCACAGCCTTGAGCGGCTCTTCACCTAAGGGTTGGCCGAGCGCCCCCGAGGAAACCGGGCTTCTGTTCGAAGCGGGAGTGGGTAGGCAATCGCAGCCGTCTCGACGGACGGAAAAACAGAAGGGCGTTCCTCCGCGCGGACCCAGAGCTGCAGTTGTGGGTGGGTACTGATCGGTGCGTTGCTGCAGAGCTAGCGAGTCGTGGCAGATAGTCACTCCGCGGAGCCCCCCCGGTACGTAAGGGGAGGCTTGTCCTGAAGTACACAGGTGTTTCCGCATTTATCATCATGCCAAAGTGCGGGCTCTCACAGAGCTATCTCCGTTGGTAGAAAGCCGCTTCTCAGGCAGCTCACTCACTGGTGGTCGAGTATCCTCAGGCGCCGTCCCTTCTGGGGCCATCTGGACCCAACTCGTAGGGGGGCTGAAAATGATCGGCGACCCGTCGGGTAGCTTTTGATTGAAGGTAAGTTCTGCTGACGCCTTGCATCCTGAGAAGCAGGTATGCGTGCGTGCAACCGTACGCCTATCGATCGTTAGCCCTTGGAGTTCCCCCGTCGTTTGACGCATAATGTTGTAACATCTTTCCCACGCAGCCACAGCATCGGCCTTCTGTTGCACATTTTTGTCGGGATAAGTGTAGAGATAAAGATCTGAATAAAGATTCCCTCCAAACGTCAGCTTTTGCTTGGGATTGTCCGCGCAAGCAAGGTCCGGAAAGGCATATAGAACGCAGTCGACTTTACAGGCCAACCGATCGTCGCATTCGCTGAGAGGATGGAAGGGAAAGAGCTGCGAGAGGAGCTGAAGAGCCCGACGCACAGAAACAGGACGCATCAGCGAAGCTTCCTAAAGCATGAGGGAACGCCCTTAAACGCGGAAATAACACCAAGGACCAAGAGCGGCTGTGGCCAACTAGACCTGGCGGGCTGTGACCTCTTGCCTCAGTTGTCAAGAGGCGATGCTCCTCCGCTCTGACTGGCGAACTATCCCGTGCGGATGGTCAGTAACCCAGCAGGCTCGTGCGCTCTGTTGCGGTCGAGCCCGTCAGTCGTAGTCCTACGGCGCTGTCTGCCACACACAGACTCTTTACGTAGGCAACTGAACACAGTGTCGGTTTCCTGACACCAGAACGAGTACCCAGGTAAGGTATTTCACGAGAGTTCTCGGTCTCGCAGGGGATTCTTACAAAGAAAAGTGCAGACTTCAACACAAATACAGGGATCAGCGGAACATGCACTGCCCGACAATGAACATTTACCACGGTAGTTTTCAATCGAATCTGAGTATCGCGCCTTCGGAGTACTGAGGCGGTTTTTTTCCCTGGTAACTTTTGACCTGTGGACGGCACCTGGCCAGTTGCTGACATAGAGAGCCAGGGAGGTGCTTTAGCGGCTTCGTAGATTAGAAGACGGTGAGAGCAACCCAAGGCAGCGAAATGATACTTCTCAAGGGGGGAGACGTGCCCGAGACCACCTTATTCCTTGTGAGCAGCTCCAACACTACACTCATCGCAAACTCTTGTTACCGTCAAACAAACCAGTGTGCAACATGTCTGACGATGAAGGAACTTCCACGTACTCCAGTTCTTTTCCGGCGCCTAAATTGCCTAACCAGTCCATTTGAGCAGAGCTCCACGTCCCCTCGACAGGCTTGCCAACAGGCATCCCTTTCAGTCGCAGCTGGGCACATGTCGTGTAACAGCTTCCTTTCCCGTCTGCGCGGTTTACCCGATACGACAGTGAATCGACTTGAGACCTCGCACAGAGATAGTGACGAAGCCAGTCCTGAATGGTAGCTACCACCTCTTCTTTCAAGCATTGTCAACCTACCTCAACAGTTGCCGAAGGGCTAGAAGGGATTTCGAGGACTGTATACGACGTAAGGGCAGTAAGGAAAAGTAAGGTTCCGAGGTAGTAGACAACATGACAGAGCCTAACTATCAGACTTCTACGCTCCTCCTCAGGGAGGTAGTACTGAGGCCAGAGACGAAGGAAGACGTTGCTAGACTGTATATGCGTGCGCAGAGAAGGCACGTCATTGGGATGCTTGAGGTACGTGTAGAACCACATTGTGGAGCGGGTGACCTGGGCGTTTCATTTGTCGACGAAGACGGCCAGTAGATTGTGACTTGCTCTGGTCACTGGCGCAGCGTGCCTTGCACAAAGTCGCTGCTGGGATGAGTTTGTCTTTTCGCATGGTTTGCAATATTGCCACTTGAGAGTTCCACGGCATTAAGAGCGAAAAGCTTGACAAGAGGAAAGCTTCCTGGACAGTGTGCGAGGTTTGTGCCTGAAACGCCTCATCCTGCGAACTGGGGCTTCGCGTCCACTCCGAGACTGAGTGACGTTCACTGAAACCGTCCTGGGAGGACAAAGGTACTGTTAGTTGCGCCTCGACTCGTCAGCTCAGGCAAATTCAAGGGGCATGCTGTTTCCCGCCCTCTACTATGGGCACCAAATCACGGCATCACTTGGACGGCCAACGCCGAAAGTCGAACCTAAAGGTAGGTTGAGCGCGGCAGTTGGTTTACGGTGACTGAGAAAGAAGCGCCACTCCCAGCCTGGCCTGGCCAGCAATGAGATGCTCAGTTCGCGACAGTACCAGTCTGCGTAGCACACGTGGTGCGAGAGGCTCGATCTCCTTTCCCTTCACCCCAACAACGAAGGCAACAGCTTTTCCAGAATTCAGCCAAACAAACGGAAAGCTCCGCAAGCGCTTCGCGCGTTCGTTGGAGCGTAATCTCGTGTCCGAGTCAGGCACAACACCAGCAGTAGTATTTCGATTCCAGACCATTAGAGCTTCCAGCGAAGTGCGGTTAAGGGTTCCTCAGAGCGCCCGTGTCAGAGACTACTCCGGAAGTGCAAAAGATATCACCGTCGTCTGCTATACAGAATAATCAATTTTCATGCGTGCACCAGAAGGCATGCAGTGCGGAAAAACAGCGCGGGCATTCACGGAAGCCGCCGCGTTTTCGCAGGCGGCTGTAGAAACTCGCGTCAAGAAAGTTCTGGCACGGCAACTGTCTCTCGGGGTAATGATTGCGGCGCGCGATGCTAGTTAGTTCTGGCTTGCACAACTAACCGCGATCGCCGGGCTCTTGCGTCAGCGGCGAAGCCCCTTTCTTCGCCCCAACAGTGATGTACCGTTCTGGTACCTGAGGACGTGGGTCCGACTCCGCGATGATTTCTTGCAGGAGCTTCCCACGGTCACGCCCTCTCTTCTCGAGACAGAATTCGTAAAGCATGTCGCGAGGCGAGCAGGTCATTCTTTGGGGGAGCCGCCGGTCAGCTCTCATCACAGTGCGCTCCACGTAGAGAAGAGTTCTTGTTTTTTTCCTGCGCGGGTGAGCGCAACTCCGGACAAAGACACTGCGGCCAGGTCGGAGAGCGCCTCAGGACCAGGCAGGGGCTGTCTGGCCAAGTACTCTCGAAGGGCGGGAATGTTCGGGGGGGTTCCCTTCAGAGAACAGCTCGCTTGCATAGGAGGAACACTGCAGGTTTTATCATCGGTGGGTGGCCCTCATCTTTTCACACACAGCTTCAGCGTAACGGATATCTAGAAAAGGGCTGAGCAGGGACACGGCCCCCCTTTTTCGCATAGGACAGTAGGCGGTTTGCACCTGTGCTTCGTCCTGGATAATGGCCAAGTCGTGCGGTGCAAGACGCTGCAGTCTACGCGCTGCAACAGAGCGGTGGCCTGACCTACAGACATGGTTGCCTGGTAGCTTCGGTGTTGGGTGATCCAGCACGGTTCAAACCTGGCGGTATGGGAAGTCGGCGCAGAAGCAAGCTGCGCACTTTTCCACCGAGAAGAGACTGCAAGCGACGTGCAAGAACCACCTCAAACGGAGTGCTGCTGGCCAGGACCCTTACGGCTTCGTGTTTCCCAACGCACGGCAGGGCGTGCGAGAGCTCAGCGCCGCAGAAAATCTGTTTTTCTTTGCTTTGCTTGACGGAGAACGCTACCGGCAGCTCGGCCCGCGGGTCCTCAGTAGCGGAACACAGTCAGCAGCGCGCCATGGCACGCGGGGAGGCAGCAGATCCTGCCAGATCATTCAAATGGCTGCAGTTGTTCTGTGTACGGGCCTCTCCGAAGCCGCCCATGCAACTGTAGTCCCCGGAATTCGACAACAGTCACTTCAGGGTCAACAAGGGAAGCGTGACGCAAAAAAATCCAAGCCAGGAGGCGTCATCCGGTGCTGCGGAGGTGGGTCACTTGCCGGAAAGCAAGGTGGACTCTCCATGATGTTCTCTCAAACTTACAGCGGCTAGAGGGAGCCGAACAGCATACATACGGTGACACCGCAGGCGTCACCTCTATCCCCGCCCGGTGGGACTAATGGGTAGGAGTGCCATCACTTTCCTTGGTCATAATTTCAAGAATTTTCTGTCCGTTCGGGTGAGACCACGTCAGCGTACGCAGGTAGTGGATGATATCGACGCGGTCCTGAAAGTTGGAAATCCCGAAGAAATTCATGCCTACTACACCGTTGATGAACATCTTCGGGTTCTTCATGTACCTGTAAAAAGGCACACGCGCGGGGTATCAGGAGGAATTCGTTCGCACGTGGAGGAAGTCAGACAACTTCCGCCCACTGAGGCCCGAGAATGAGGACGTTTAGACCGGCTGTTGACTCAAATGTATGAGTTTCAGGAGGCCGCCCGCCTCCAAACACCGAACCCCCTCTCTGCACTAGAGACGGTTGCCAGGAAGACTCTTCTACGCACTCCAGCCAAAGAGAAACTTGTGCGCCAGGTTGCAACTGCACATCCGGGACCGTAGGGACTCCAGAGGAATCAATATGAAGCTAATTTCGAGGAAACCCGCCCGAGGCATGTCCACACAAAAATGGGTCTACTTGCGCGCTTACGCACCAGCGAACTGCTCTGCGTCGGTCGTCACCTGCTGAAAGTCACGAGAATATGCAGAGCACCGCGAGCGGCGCGTGAACACAAAAATGGTGGCTGACATTGAACTAGCGCAGCACTCGAGGTGCCTTGAAGTGTTCATGCACAGAGAGGCGCGGTTAGCATGATCGCTTACCTCATAAGATTAGCGTCATTCCACACTATGCCGGCGTCTGTAATGTGTTGACTGATTGGGTTGAAGCTGGTCGTTCTCTCAACGCCGGCTGTCCTCATGTACACATTCCATAGTGTAGGCCCCCATGAGGTGTTTCCTGCGATAAGGTGGCGACCATCTGGGAAAATGGAGTGACACTGCGCGCAGTGTTTTTTGAAAAGCCTCGCACCGCGGACAGCGTCTCCAGCAGGGGCAATGAAGTCGTCAGTAACCTCGTCGTCCTCAACAAAACGAGACGGCCGCGCAGCCTTGCCCCCTTTTGAGGAACGATTTGTCGTATATCCATCACTCATCTTCTGCAGTTGGAGAGGGGAGGGGACCAGCTGCGCCGCCTAGGACAGTGAAGGAAGGTCCGTCGCGTTTCACTTTTCCCCTGGTCTCAGGAGCCAACATCTACCAGCTAATAAGACTCTCCCCAATTGTACTCTCTCCTTACAACCGCCTGTTTGCACGTCCTGAAACAATAGCTGCCCAATAAAACAAAAAAATCTAAGAAGCCGGACCCGACAAGGAAATGACACGAAAACAATAATTTGGCCCCGTCCCTCCGAGCGCGTCTTGTTGGGAGAGAAAAGTTGCTGAGGCTCTGCCTTGCAGCGTGGTCAGTGTACACGGAACGAGGGGGCCTCCCAGTTGAGTGCGGCTCTTGTTTCTTTCCTGACAAACATGCGGGGATTTTCCCGTACGGGCCGTACTGACTCAACACAGTCGGCTGCGCGTCGATTCGGGATGGCGGGTCCTCAGCCGCCAGCAGCGTGTCCTGCTGTAAGTAAAGTAATTGCCCGTACACTCACTGGACTACATCGAGAGCGAGTCTGGAGGCACCTCAAGCCAGGTGGTCACACCGGGCAGACAGCCAGGTAGCGTCTCCACCGGTCATCTCCGATCCCCGATCAGGCGTGCCTAGCCGCGGTATCAACAAGTCGCACGCGAAGAGACGGCGAATCGCAGTTCGGAGTCCATGATTGCGCGTGTGGCGTTTTCGTCAAAAGCTTGCCCTAGAGGGGTCCCATCCAAACCAGGACGCCACTCAAAGGTGTTGGCTGACTTTCGGCGTGTCCTGCAACCACGCCCTGGAGCGTTTGGAAAACTGGGGAAAAAGCGTTTCAACGCACGAGACAGGCAGCCGGCAGTCTCCCCTGACGACGGGAGGAGCCCGTCATGGCTTTGGCGCAGTCTCGGTCCTCTCCCCTACATCCTTCCTCTTTACGAACCGCGTTCACCACTCCCGATCTGACACTGCACGCCGGCTGGCAGTCTTTGCCGTCCGCACGACGCGTGCTCGTTACATCCGGACAACGCCCGCATCCACAGGTAGTACCAAGAGAGTATTATACGATGTGCCTTGAGTTGCCTGGACACCACCGTGCCCACCCTGTATCATTAGCCTTCCCCAAAACGGTAGACCCTTGTTCACTCTCGGCAGACATCCAAAGCCAGTCCGCTCGCCTGTCAGCAGCGGTCCGCGGTTTGTCTTCGCGTTGCCTGCTGCCTGGGAAGTTGCCAGCTTTAAAAAAAAGGACTCTGCTCTTGTCCCGCCTTGGCATAGTACTCCGGGGGTTCGCTGGCCACCAACAACCGGTCGTAGTGGTGCTACTGCGCTTCCGACTTCGGCTGCTGCCCGACGCCTGGCCATGCTACTGAGCCATGGAGACGCCGCGGTTCACTGACGGCTTATCTCTAACACTGCTCGAGGTGTGACATGCGCTGCAACTAATTCACGGACTCCGGATAGGCTAGTCAAAGTGAAGCAGATAGCGGGTTCCTTCCCGACGTGCTGGCGCTCAACATGCGTACTAGAACGAGCTAAATAGTTGCACCACTAGGCCAGATACCTGTATTTCTCCGTAAACACCGGACCGTGTTCTTTGCAACTTACAGTGGTGGCTCTACCCCACTTCAACTGCTGTGGGGGTGCTCACATTGCTGTTTCGGGAATCTCACAGCCCAACGCTCGGTGCTGCGCCGGATGGGTCGACAACGGCCCTCGCAGGTTTCCGGGTGTCTCAGAACAATGCCAAACAAACCGGGGACGAATCCTGGGATTCCCCTTCCTCGCGCTTGCGAGCAAGCCGTTCAGAGGAGCTAACGGAAAGGGTTAGGAACGCTTGTCTGTAAACAAAAGGCCTTCTCTCCAGGTAGCTCACAGTACCGGAACACTAGTACGACTCTGCCTGTGGACCCCTCCGACTTCTATATGTCTCTGTCACTCCAACTGGCATTCGCATTGGTCCACCTACTGCTAAAACTACGGCAAAACAGCATCACACATGGTCAATTCTACGGCACTCGGAAACATCACGCCTTTTCTTCTGAAAGCGTACAGTGCGTGTCTCCGGGCTGAGACGATGACGGTTCCTCCAGCGGGCTCTCGTTGTCCCCGCAGCTTTGCTGTGACTGCGACCGCCGCTCTCTCGGGGAGATCGGAGGCTCGCTGCAACCGCCTACCAAAGGAGAATTCGCTCCGGGGCAGCAGCCATACACCTCGGGGTGCCCGACGTGCGCACCTCCCTTAGGTGTTGCTAGTATGGCCGGTTCAATGTCTGATCTAGACCACACTGTGCCTGTCCATCTGCGGACTGTGTGTCCTGCGCGTGCTTGTCGACCAGGCTTGGCCCTATTTCTGCTGGAAGCGCTGTGGAACCCGGATGTGGTAATGTAGGTTGCACCGCCCCTGTCCGGTCGCCACCTCCTGGTATTTGCTCTGGTTGAGGCTGCAACTGCTGCTCCTGCCGTTGTGATTGGTCCTGATTCTCGGACACCTGGTGTGTATGATCCTCCGTTGAGGATGCCTCGAGTGGCATCAACTTCTCCGGCTCTGACGACGCTGACTGTGCAGTCTCACCAGTCCCACCACACAGATGCTGGCCTGTTCGCAATGGTTGCTGCACTGACGTTGACTGGGCCTCTCGCGCCTCGAGAGGCGCGGGCCTCTCTCGCTCTGCCTGCTGCTGCTGCAGCCAAGCATCCCCTTGAGGTGGCACGGTATTCGGGGCATTCGCGGGAGTAAACCCCAGCTGGGGCACTACGCGTAACTGCTGGTGTGCAAACCGAGGAAGCGCCGGTAATGGGATTACCCTTATGCCCTGGAAATCCACACATATGCCTGATAGAAGACTACAGGGGGCTTTGCTCATTGGGCATGCCATGCCCTCAACACGAGAGTACGTAACTAGAAGCTGGCACTCCGGAGACACAATGTGCTACGCACAAGACTCCCGCGCGCTGCACGACGGCCACACACATACTGTTGGAGTCATCCGGAAGGGGCGGCCACACACGCAACAGTCGAGCTGATAAGACTCCTATGACTTCGTCCGCCAGATACTGGTGCCAGCTTCCCACAAAGAGCAACGCACACTTTCGCGTCTACAACCGATACGCACCAACGCTTTGGCTGTCCGAGAACCGGATGTCATACCCAACAGAAACGCGCCTCGAAACCAACAGAAGAAAGCTTCACGTCCTCATAGTAGAAAACATTTACCGTGTATAAGTCTCACCCTCCAGGTGTTACTCAAGCCTCGCCCTTAGCCCGTACCGAACGCAGGCAGATCACTCTGGGCGAAAGGACTATCTATGTGTTACGAATGAGTGTACGGTGAAACTTTTTCAGGAATATATGGAAGGTAGGTCCGGACCAGTGCTGGATACCGCAGACAACAGTTCGTCCTTTGACTCACCGTCAAGCCTATGAGGTACCTGGCAACCCTCTCAATCAAGCGACCAAAAAATCCCGGCACGCTGAAAGAACTAAAATCGAGGAAGACGTCTGGGACTGCAGGGAATATCACAAAAGCCTACAAGGTGCGGTCAGACCGTCGAAACTCAGCTGCCTAGGTGTAGAGAGATGGACACACAGCTGTCCTGGCATAGGTACACGAAGATATACGTTTGCAGACTTACGCCTACACCTACACATGTGCATCGACCCACACAGAGTGTGAACGACAGCAAGGAGACCGTTCTGTCCTCGATCTAACTGAGAAGTAGGAGGGGCCCTCTGAGTGAACATCTGTTGACACACTGGATAAAACTCGATCAGCGGCCTACCTATCAGCGAGAATCCCCCAGCACCCACCACAACCTCCACAGTTGCGCCATAAGAAGTGTTTCACTTGTGCACGAAGCACATTTATTTATGAGCGTCTCCAGCAGCAGCAGCCCCCCATCATCATGCACAGCCGACCCTAATCCAAGTGAGCCTCCGGTGTTCCTTCCTCCTCACCCTGCTGCTTCGAGAGTCCCTCAAAAGTCGTAGAGTCGCCGGTGTGAGTCTTGCCAATCTGCCTAGACTAGATATACAAGCCATCGCTAGAACGACAGACTTATCATCCAATGTCTTCATTCCTGGAATGATGAGTACACGATGAGATGCTTGCTACTGCTCAAGATATAGTTTGTCATGAAACACTTAGCAGTTGTATCCTATAGGGATGAGAAGAAAAAAGAAAGGGTGCGGAAGAGTACCGCTGCAAGGCAGGCTCACCCTCTACATGGAATGCAGCAATGGGAGTAAGATTCAGAGCGGCCGCATGCGTCATGCCCCAGACAGTAGCAGCGGCAACATATGGCTCCGTCGCGAGAGAGGCCGCTTCCTGGGCTAGCATTTCAACAGCAAGACTAGCTGCAATTTCTTCATCACTTCTTCCTTGCCCCTCTTGAGTTTGACCATCACTCTGGTCTGTCGTAGCCTGTGGGGTCCCCAAAAATCCGAGACCACCCGCGGTGTCCCCCTGCGAAGGTCCAGCACTCACACCACCCGCTGGCATTGCCTCAACAGATGATGCCGTTCCATTGTAAAAAGTCTTCTCTTCAGATGTGGGCGTATATGCCTGTCTCTCCTGCTGACCTCCATCTGAACTCGCTCCTCCTCCCTTGATTTGACGGTTGTCTAATAGTCCTGTCTCAGTGACTCTCTCCCTCTGTGGACAACCGCTTGCCACTCGGCTGGATGAAGTCCCCGTTGCGGAGCTCGAGGAAATAGGTCCTGTTGAATGAGGCATTTGCTCCGAGTCCCCAGTCCTCCTCAACAACTGTCCAGTCTCACTGTTTGTGGCAGGCATTGAAATCGAGGGTGCGGTATCGGAGACAGGACCTAAAGGCTGAGAAACACTCGCAGTCTCCGTGTTCATGGATTCACTTCTCTTGTCACGAGAAATTCCTGTGGAAGAAGAAGAAGAAGAGAGAGTAGGTGAACTGGAAGATTGAATAGTAGAAGGTGCAGGAGTACTAGGAAAAGTCGTCACCACTAGACGTGGCATAACAGTCATCCCTTGTGAAGGAGGAGGAGACGGGGCAGGAGGAGAAGCCGTAGAAGAAGGTGGAGGGCTAGGAGGGGGAGGCCGCCCGACTGCCGCCCTTGCTTGAAGAGGAATTGGTGAGAAATTAGCGAAGAGACCTGCTGCCGCAGCAACAGTTTCAGGATCTGACGACGGAAGCGCTACGACGACCACAACAGGAAGGTATGGTTCTGAAGCAACAAACCAGAGAGCGACAGAAGAAAGGACATCTCGCACAAGTTAGAGGGTTAACACCACCAAGAAGAGAAAGTCTAGGGGGTGGTGGATCACCCTAGTAACCTCTTCGTGATATGAAGAATCCATCGAAGGCGTGAAGGAAATCTACGCACAGCAAAGTAACACTTCCTTTCCTTGACGTCTACATTGGTTCCACCTACTGAATTCCCATTCACTCTCGACGTACACGTACACAGACGAACGTTTTTC
The DNA here is from genome assembly GCF_002600585.1 of Cystoisospora suis. NCBI lineage: Eukaryota > Apicomplexa > Conoidasida > Eucoccidiorida > Sarcocystidae > Cystoisospora > Cystoisospora suis. The sequence continues at coordinate 14,696 of NW_027159153.1, forward strand.
GTACACTTTCCTTCTGTATGAAATCGTCTCTAGTCCATTCTCTTTAGCCCGTCTTCGGTGATGTCCAGCTGAATCTTCTTGCTTCCCACTGGAATTACCAAGGCTCCTCCCTTGCGGTTCACACCATGAGAGAAACGTATCCCGATGTGTGAAGATTATCGGACTCGCTCTTTCCATCTTTGAGTACACGTTCACACAAAAACAAGTCGACACAGGGCAGCTACAGATAACCTCTCCTCCTCCATACAGTAGTACCGACGGTGTCGCATGCACCATCAACGCGGAGACAGGCAATACGGCTGTCGAGACACAGGCGAAGCAACATGGGTCAGATGCACATTGTCACATAGGAATTCAGTTAAGGGACAACCACCCACAGATCATACGTAGTACACAGACAGCAGCCACACATGTCCTCTTCGTCATACAGTTTACAGAACCTCACCTTCTTCAAACTCATCGTCGTCTTCAAAATCTTGTTGCTCTGTCGCACTCTCATCCCTCTGCGGCCGCCCCGCGGCAGCCGCCGCTTCCATTGCTGCGGCCGCCAGGACAGAAGCGGCAGCCGCGGTGCTAGCAGACGGCGGTCTTCGTCCCTCCGGAGGAGGGAGAGAAGACGAACCTGATACGCCATAAGACGGGACTGAAGGAGAAGCCGTGGAGCTTGATTGACTATTGGATGATTCTCGGAAGTGAGAAGTAGATGAAGAGTTCGGAGAAGATGAAACGACAGGAGAAGGAAGAGAGGACGATGCCAATGAAGAAGCGGACGCCCTTTCTGTGTGGGAGGCGGAAGAAGATTCATGTTGACGAACAGAAGAAAGTGACAGGGCAGAAGTAACAGCTTGCTCTGTGGAAGCTGAGTTCACAGAAAGATAGGAAGGACGATCCACCTCAGAAAAAGCAGGCGAACTCGAGGGATTCCGGAATGAAGGAGACACGCCCTGTACTAATACCCATGGCTCTCCTCCACTGGAAGAAGTTCCATTACCTGACCGGAGAGAAGACAGAACACTAGGGCCGACAGCCACCCCGGTAAGGGTGCTGCTGTCTGAAGAAACCGTAGACGAAAACACAGAGCCAGGAGGAGGTGGCGACGACTGAGAAGAAGAAGAGATTGATGCTTGCTTGGTCTCAGGAGAAGATGATAAGACAGAAGAAGAAGAGGAAAGAGTTGAGAAAGCTGAGATAGAAGGCCCGGTAACAAGAGAAGACGTAGTACCTGAAGGTTGAGCCGATACACTGGGTGAGACTCGTTTACCTTCTGCCTTACTTGAATCTTTCCTCTTCTCACCTTCAAGAGAGAAATGTAGCAACCTAGATGGAGAAGAATCCTCGAGAGTCATTCGGGTCTCCTGCCCCAATGATCCATCCCGATTACTATCCACAGACGCCGAGGCTTGTTCTCCTTCCATACCTCTCCTTTCCACGCCTTGCCGGATCAAGCCAGCACCTCCTTCACCGCCAACGGGGGGAGAAGAAACTCCGTGTGTGGACGGCTGACAGGACGACGATGCCTGTGCTTCCTCTCGTAACCTCTCATTGGTTTGCATCCCACAAGTTGAGCTTTGACTAGATGAACCTTGTGACGGAGTTCCCTGACTTAACTGAGAGAGCTGCTCGGTACCTCCCTCCGTTGAACAGTCAGGTCTCCCGCTGACAGCTGCTGAGTTGAGATGCCTCTCAGCATGAGAAGGTGCTGCTGAAGAACTGGAACACCCAGACATTGCTGTCACCCTGATAGAAATTCCTTCTTCTGCGCCTGCTCGTTCTACTCCTCGGTCTTGATCTCCTCCAAGGCTTCCTCCTCTATGTTGAGCCGCAAGAGCATCGGCGTTTTTTTTTACGGTCGATGCACCACTCGCCCTCTCACCTAACGATGGTGACGACGACGTCCCTGCGCTTCCGTCGACTACTGTAGTAGTGGCGGGAGAAGTACTAGCCGGATGACGTTCGGATGACGGAGGCGGTACAGATCTTTGAGACGCAAGATGAGAAGGTCCTGCACTTGTTGATGTACTACCGCTACTCTGCTGTTGAGTGTTGCCCTGGGTACGGTCAGAGGGAGGATTCCTTGTGGTACCATTCCCAGCAGCAGCAGCACCTCCGCCTGTGGCTCCGCGGGTCTGTCCCGATCTCGATGCTGTTCGGCTAACCGATGGGAGAGCAGGGGCGCGGCAGCTGAAAATATGCGACAAAGGTAGTGAGTGTGTTATCTCATTCGTTCATTCCCCATGTACAAGCGTCTTCAAGAACAAGAAAGATGAACACGGAAAAATAAGGTAGTGTGGTTGGCTCTACTCATGTGCCCACCAAGATCGGAAATAAGAAGGAAGACATGCAAAGGCGGTGGATGTCACACAACATCCGTGAGTGAGCGACATGTCTTGTTTCAGACAGATGACCACATGCCACACCATGATGACCCCTTTCAAGGAAATATCCTGCTTCAGGACTGCACACGGACCCGCAAACAACAGTATCATGTGCGTTTCTTCTTGCGCAGTGAAGGAAAGAAAGAAGACATACGTTTGATGACTTACATGGGGCATATGATACTAGAGCTTGCAGTAAGCCATTGTTGTAGACAAGAGAAATGAAAAGAATGACTGCAAGGAAGCTTCTTGAATCCCTCGCCTCGCCTTCTTGCTTCCCGACAAATCACACAGAAAAGCCTCGATCCCGACGAGTCGTCATTGCTGTTGTTTCCACCTTGATCATCGCCGCCCTCATCATCTCCTTCAACGTCTGGCAACGCGCTCCCAAGCGTCCGACATACAAGGACGTGGTTACGAAGTGCTTGAGACTATACACAGAAAGACGAGAGACGTAACCAAGACACGACGTGACAAAAAACAACGATAAGCGATATAACGAACAAGAACACTGCCAGCCCCACAAGTCGGGCACACTTCCCTCCAGTGTATAGAAGATATCGCGATAGGGCGACACACTCGTAAGATGTAGGTGTGAATAAATATATATGGATATGTATGAATATGTGTGCATACATGTACCTATAAACCTCACGCAAACATTTCGACGGAAGAAGACATTTTGTTGATTGAAGGCATGCATTCTCTAAGAAGCAAATAACTGGACACGAAGCCAGATATCCACTGCCCAAGCGGAATGAGACAAGGCAAAAAAAGTCAGCTATCTGTTTCACCCTACAGGGCGCAGGCTACATCCGTACAGGGGTGCCTTGAAGCGAGAAATACCTGCGCAATAGGTGTGACAACGATAGCGTGGTAGTAGAAGCCTACTCACGCTAGCTAGTGGCACTACAGCCACTACGGCTCGGAGTACCACTATGCAGTAGATGGTCGTAGTGACAGCAGCAGTCCTAACAGTACCCACTCGCATTGCGACACCTAATAGTAGTAACAGCACTAGGACCCGTGTTAAAGCATGACAATGCGATTTCACCTGTGACTACCAGTAGTAGGAAGAACAGTGATATGTTTGAACTGCTAAGTGCCCTTCATCCCATCAACTTGGCTCCGAGAAGACGCCAAGTTTTGCTAGGTGATGCATGCATTGTTGACTCCTGCTCTAAAACGTGAGTTTATTCTCTCTTACAGCTTGATGTATCGTCGCTATCGCTGTCTTGATACGCATGAAAAGAAGTAAGTCGGCGGCATGAATCACTCCACTCGCCCCTTGTTGCCACACGAAAAACTGCTGGAGAACAAGAAAAAATCCTGAGAAGATCCTCATGAGCTGTGTAGACACTAGAACCCCTGACCAGGAGACCTGTAGAAGACACAGAGGAGACATGAGCTCAGCTCATCTACACCTATTCAGCTGCAGTTACACCACCCGCCCCATCGATACGAGAACGAAAGCTAAGATGAGAGAAGAAAAGTGAAATGGTTGGAAACGAGCCAGATCAGAAAAAAAACTGTCGTCCCGACAAAACGAACACACTGCTGCAGAAGAACAAGGCGAGGGGGGGGGGAGAGGAAACGGTGTAAGAAACGACCACATTGTTTGGCCCCTTTTTGAGGTAGGCTCACTACGAGATAGACATCTATGTGTTCATATATATCTATATATATAGTATAATTGACGTTTTTTCTTTTTCTCTACAGGAAACAAGAAATAACGATCACAAGTGGGGAGAAAGAAAGGTACATAGGAACTATATAAGAGAATAGAGGAACAACAAGCTTGCTTTGCAATGACAAGGAAGTTCTACTATCACAAGAAAAGGTTTAAAAGAAGGATGAGCTTCTTTTTGAATGTGTCCTTCCCAAAGACAAGAGAGATGCTTGGTGAGAAAAGACGCTAACAACACGACACATGGACACGGCCCTCAAAGTCTTCCCTCCTCCCCCCGTTTCTCCTGACTCAGCAGACTTCTTCTTCTTTTTAGGCAGCAGGAAGTTCGCATTCTTCCATCCAAGTATCAAGACTTACGTGATGAGAGGGGCTGGCGAAAAGGGAGAGCTGCACGCTGATGCATGCAAGAACGAGAGACGTGACCTATAAAAGAAAAAAGCACAGTGAAGTTTCTCACCGGATACTGAATCGTGGTCTCACACCGAGTGTTCGGACACGTAGGGAGATGTCGACATAGGGATATGCATACATTCTGCAGACACTCATACACCACACTTCCCACCTTCCTTCCTGCTCTGTTTTAACCGACAATACGTTCAAATGGGTGAAGAGTCAATGTTACGACGACTGTTTGCTTTATCTTTGTGTATCCGTTACTTGTTCTAAGGCACAATAAGCCAGCGCTTACACCAGGTAGATATGAACACCCGGTGACTGAAGAGCTAAATAAAACGGATGCGAAAGTTGATCAGAAATGAAGAAGACCTTGAAAGGCAGACTCGCCGTCTATTCTCAAAACAAGAACCAGGTGGGCACCAGCAGCACACCACAAGAAAAACAAGAGCCCAAAGAAGTGATTCGAGAAAAAGAAACACCCCCTGACAACGATACACTGGGTGACACCCTTGTGTGTACACCCTGGTCTTTTCGTGATATACGAGAAGACTATCGGAGTGTGAAGTCTTTTTCGTCCTTTTTGTTCTTTACTTCCAGCCCTGGCGATTCTTAACTCTTTCTACGTTACGAGTGAGGAGTCACTCTCTTTCTGAGATCTTCACGTGTTCACTTTCTGTCTAGCCGTTTTTCGCTTCTCCTCGTTGCAAGATTACTACTACCCCTGTCAAGACCTTCCTACACTCCAGAAAGTCGAGACAGTCAGCACAGGTGGACACATGGAAGACCACCTCTCCTGACTGATCAACGGCCGAGCGATTGAGAGAGAGTGAATTCGAGTCCCGTTCATGAATCGGGCGACCGCAGCCACTGCAGCGCCCCTGCCCTGGCAATGTTGCACTCTCTTCTCGGACACAAAGCCTTTGAGAATTTCCTAGTCTTTCCATTCTATCCTTGCGGAGAAGAAGAAAGAGGTCACACCCGTCATTCACGGTGCGAGGATGATGTGATTTGTCACTAAACTGCCATTTAGTTTCGTCAATAAAAACATGGATCTTCTTCGTATCAGAGACGTGAAGAAAGCAGCTTCGCTTTCTCTCTTCTATTCTGCTTCCTTCCCTTTCGTGTAAAAGGTTTGCGCCACCTTTTGTCATGGAGACAGAGAGAAAGGACGGAAAAGAACGACGTACTTCATACAGGAGAATGATCTTTGTTTTGAGGTGAACATCATGAAAGACGAAACCCGCCCCTAGAATCATCCATAGTAATGACGCGCATGCAACGGCGGCCGAGTAGACGAAAAACTTGAAGCTTGTCCGATAGCGACTAATAGCATCTGCAGGGATGGGATTGTTGAGCCGGTCCTTGATAAGCCTCAGTGACGACGCCAGAAATGTCGTCGGGGTCAGCTTTCAATGAAGGAAAGTAGAACAGGAGGCAGGAAAAACCCGAATCGACAAAAGAAACTTCACTCCAAAGGAAGCAACTACCTCCAAATCTCCTTTCTTTGAGTTCGAGAAAAGTCACTCAGGTCAGATGCGAGTATTAACACATACATCGGTCTGTCCTGCTAAAGAATACGCACCTACTGAGATTTTACTGCATAAAATACCGATGCTCCTGCCACCATTCGTGACTATGCTTTCCATAAGGGCCTGGAACTGCAGTGAAAGGACTGCTGACCGGCTATATCTATCTATCCATCCACATGTCTACACCAGGCTTAGGAAAATATATATATAGATAGATATAGCCACGAAAAGAAGGTACACACAAGCCCCCGCTAAAGCTTCAACATGTAGGAAATGAGACAGAAGAAGTATGGAACTTCGTGTTGAGCGCGGACTGGGAAATACCAGCCTCGAGTGAAAAGAACTGAAACCATTCGACCTCTCTCAGTGACTGAACGATTGCTCTGCATACTCATTTACTGTTGAGTAGTCTACAACAACTACGAACATGCTGCTACCGGATACGTTTACACACAGGCACACCGTGAGCACCTAAAAATATATACGCACATATATATGTCGAAACAGTGTGAGACACAGAGCGGAAACTACAGCAAATCGGGTGTCACTGTCCACTCTACATGCGATACATCACGCAGTGGATATGAAGAAATATATCTCTATCTATCTATAAATATACATATATGCGTATATACATATACATGGGCGAATAATACATGACAAAGTTAAGATGTAGACAGACGTGCATACACGTGTCTTTATTGTCGTTTATGACACAAAACGGGCTAGTGAGTTAGAGGAGAACTTACCCAGATGAGCCAGTAGAGAGCTTCTCGGAAATCGTAGGAAATCGCTACTACCAGCATGGCTCCTTGCACCTGGCCCAACCAAATAACAGATCAAAGTACATACGAGCACCTCTACAACTCCGCTCTACCTTACCATACTTGTCATAGCCTTGCATACGAACATGCATACACGTCTACGCATGTAAACATCTACAGGAAGAGACAAGTTTTTTTTTATCAACAGCTCTGGATTGAGGAAGGTTCATCTGACACGCAGACATACGGCTCTTGCAGAAGTCTCCCTGGACCTCCCGACACCCCCATACAATTATGTGCGGAAGTATTAGGCAGAAACAGAGTGAGGAGATGTGTACTCAACAGAGAGTATTTGAAGGGCCTATGCACATGATACACATTATCGCCCTCTCTATGTTGATGTGTCTACCCCCTGTAAATGTTCGAAAGCATCTAACTGGATCTACCTTAGGACCTGTCTGTTGCTGAATTTGTACTTGAATCAAAACAGAAACTTACAGCTTTCTCAAAAATCTTCTCCCTGGCCCGGTTGCGCTCGAAGGCTCGGAGATTTCCAAGGAAAAACCAAGCAAAGACTTCCATCAGGACGTAGCTTACTAACATGAGCCAAATCCATAACAGAATTAAAGAGCTGAAAAAGAACAAGCAACTTCCTGCACGGTGATCGCCATCATACAAAGGAAACTGTAAGAAGAACGGAGAGGCGGTCTCCGACTACTTCTGCAACTACTGCTACCGAATTGTTTATCATCTTCTCAATCACAAAGTAAAATTCGTGCCCGACGCTCCCGCAAAATTTACTTCCCATCGACCAACGCCGAGACTACCTCTCGATCATTCCGTATCTGCGCTGTAAAGGAGCTAGCTGGTGAACGAAACCCCGCTACCTCGGCAGCGGCTACGCCCCATGATAGCAGCATGTATCTAGATACCTAAAGAACCTGTATGTATGTATGTATACAGTTCCATGAACAGAATGTGTACCTACAGAACGAAACGAAAAAAACGCAACGAAAAAGTGACGGGCTTCGGTACGGGGACGACTAGAGCGCCGCCGTGGCTGCTCTTTGTAGTTCCTCTTGGCCCTAATATCAAACGCGCATCAGAATGAAAACAAGAGAAACTAGAATCCGACAAACTGCAGGAAACCTCCTCACTACCATGTGTGAATCCAAGACGTATGTGAGGTGGATTCAGAGACTGTTTGACAGATGTGACTCAGCCTACACGTATATGTATACACATGTATACACACACATGAGTAAATAGATACAGTACCAGACAGCAGCAAAGAAGCCTAGGAGAATGACAATGGCCCGTCTCTTGTATTTCTGAGAAAGCTATCTCTTTATAATGAAAACGTCTCGACTTCCGCGGTTTCTTTCAGTCCCTCGTGCCGCAATTCAGATCTATATACACAGGAGCGCATGCAACATACACAGCCGCGTAGACAGAAAAAGATCGTGTGTGTGCCATGCAGTGAAGCTGCTACTTACTCATGTGATCTGATCCATCGGGCAAGAGTTGGCGTATGCATGAGTGAATGTACACATGCAGCGGAAACGGCGACTAAACCCCCGATACCACCACGAAGAGACCAGACATCTTGTCTCCCTCCCCCTTGTCCTCGACGTCCCACCGCCCTAGCCCCTCCCCCTCCTACAAAACCCCCGAGTGGCTCCGTCATTTTCTTTCGTTTCAGACTTCACCCACGCAGAGCTCTCAGTCTCTATGAGAAGAGGAGGAGGAACAACTGAATGAGCTCGCTTGACATATCCACAGAAAAACAAACAAGAGGAAAAAGAAAAAGACATGTCAGCGGCACGGATTGAACTCCTCGGAGAAAGACAGAAAGCTTGAGGTAGCCCGTAGCTCTACTGAAAAAGATAGGAGAAAACGTGTAAAGCCGACGACAGAAAACAAGTAAGAAGGCTGGAGTTACCTGAGTCGTATGAGAGGAGACTCTCAGCGGAGAAGCTCTGAAGAACGAGATTTCATCCAAAGAAAAAAAATGCTATATATCTAAGCGCCACCGGACAGAGAAGACGACCGACCGTGTATGTCACTAAGTACGCTGGTGGGAGACAAGAGAAAAGACGCAGCAGACAAAAAGACGCAAGAGGGAAAAACTGGAGGAGAGAGTTTCCCAAGAAAAACAACATAGGCAGATCTGGCAGATGAAAGGTGGAGAAGAGAGGTAACCAGAAGCTTCTAGGGAAACCTTGAAGACCCCTCCTGCGCGAAGGTATATCTCGACTCGTGACAATCACGGACTCACAGGACGAGAGACATGTGACTGCTCCATTTCTGCACGGGACTCAACGCCAACCGAAGGCAAGTGCTGACCATATCTTCTGAAACGCTCAGAAAAGCACGGGATGATACGGAAATGACAAGGCGCATCTGAGGCGCCGTAACCGTCGCTAATACTACCGCTGGGGGTGGGGAAAGTGTATGATTTGACTAGTTACACGCCATGTGAGAGCAGTTCGACTGATTGAAAGACGATGTCCAGAGCATGACTATACAAGCAACCGGCTGCCAGTACAGAGACCGGTGAGAAAGCAACTACTAATGAGGCTGCAAGAAAAGCAGGGAGAGTGGGAAGCCTGTAGGATGAGTCCCCAGGAAAGTTGGTTGTTTCGACACAGAGACCGGTGAGAAAGCAACTAAGCATGAGGCAGCGAGAAAGGCAGGGAGAGTGGGAAGCCTGTAGGATGAGCCCCCAGGAAAGTTAGTTGTTTCGACAAGAGTGCGAAGATGGTCACGGAAGAAGGGAAGAGAGTCGTCCCCCCCATCCTGCGTCCTGACGGTGTCTAAGAAGGACAAAACAGGAAAAAAAGAAGAAAAAGGACGAAGGGAGACGTAAAAAAAGGTTCTAACGGCAGACGGCCGGTACTTGACATGCGGCAGTTCAGCACAGGAACAGCCAACTGTTGACAGATCGAGGCAGAAAACATGGAGAGCGAAACGAGCAGGGAAGCGCGCTATCCGCCTTCCTGCTCACACTGCAAGAAGAAAGCCACAAATGCTAGTCACTGGCCGGGAAAGAACAACAAACGCGGATGCCTGAACGGCTCTGGCTGTCATCATGAAAAATCACACACGGAGTCACCAGTCAGGCCTTGGGGCCGGGAAAGGAAGAGACGATGATGGGACTTATGTCTCTCAACCACTGCATTGTCTTAGACAAAACCGCAGGGCTCTGTTCTTTCGGAAAGAAGGCCCAGTGCCTCTTGGGAGGGCTTTCAGGAAATGTGGTGAATCCAAACGGTTCAGTCTGAGCTTGCTGCCAAGCTGCAACGACGAATGGACAGCAGACTAACAACCGCCTAGAAGAATTTTTGTACCAGAGATCTGCATGCATGCGTTAGGGAAGGAGAGAGACAGAGGTGTACTGAGGCGCGACCCTGAGGAAGCAATCGCAATTTTGGGACACGAACTCTCCAGTCCTCGCGCTTCAAGGTGTCACGGTACGCTGCATGGAGTGTGGAACCGCTGAACCGCCGTTTTCCTGTAACCTGTGGTTACTGCGCAATCTCTCCTTTTACACACAAGTGTGTCCCCAAGGCGTATCACTCTTGGGCCGGACTCCTAATGTATTATGCCTTTTTATGGAAGAGGGTGTAGAGCGCTTTCTCGCCGAAAGGTGACGGTGGTACCAGAGTGCTGGCATCTGATGAGCGCTCGATCGCAAGTATGCGTATCACCGTCACCGTATCACAGCAGTATCTTTTTGAGAGCGGGGGGTGTTATTGTGTGGTATCCCCGGTTCACTCTCCACCAACGTATGTATATGATCCGGCAAAGATGGAGGTGTAGAAGGCCGTCTCGGAACCCTGAAGCTGCTCAAAGCCGCCGCTCTCGGTCAGCCCGCATCTACATGTGGACGGCTATTTGCAAGTCATCAATCGTGGGAGCCCGCTCGTACACTACCCGTCCGGCTGGGAAGCATACTATCCGGATAGTAGTCTCTTGTAGTGCCGTGTTAGCTTCCGAGTAGTTGCTAGCGGCTGCAATGCCTGAAACTCGCGAACTGCCGCCTCATCAGCTTGATTCTATTCGAAAGACGCAACGCGGTTAATACTTTCCAGCGAAGGAAGCTCTTGCCTTGCTCAGTCAACAGCACGATGGTATCGGGAAGTCCACGTGCCGGACTTGGAGCCTGGTCAACATATCGATGTGAGCAACTCAGCTTCAGGTACAGTCGCAAGAGTTCTTGCACACCGCTCAAACTGTTTCACAGCTACGGTAATGCCCACAGATCTGATCAGAGTACGGAGAAGACGGACCTACTGCGACAATGGCGGGCTAGTCACGGGCACACAGCTCCAACGGGGTAATACTCCAGAGAACTCCTCTCTTCATCACAGCCACTTCTGCCAGGTTTCTCTGAACTGTCACTCGGAGAGGACTCTCTGGACTGCCACGGCCAATTGCCACCTGGTTTCCTTAT
>NW_027159154.1:0-286 GCF_002600585.1 Cystoisospora suis
TTGCCTCCTCTGCGTATGGGACCGCTCTGTCTCTTTCCGGACCGCCTCGCCACGACGTGCGATCTCAATATCTCAGACGGTCCTATCTCCTGACGCGCCTCTCTCCGTCTCTGCGGGCCTCCACCGAGCTGTTCTTGCTTGCCGTACTCGAATCTTCGGCTGAAAACGCTTCCTTCTCGCAAATCCCTCTTCCCGCCGATCTGGGCTCATGTGCCACACTCGGGGCAATCTGGGTCTAACCCCCGCTCGGTACTCCGCGGTTGTTAGGCTGTCCTAGCAGCCCTCT
>NW_027159155.1:0-8670 GCF_002600585.1 Cystoisospora suis
AAGAAGACATAGAATGTTGAGAGGGGTGAGGCGATGGAGTACTATGAAGTCCCGGAGAACGAGAAGACTGGGAAGTGGGCGGTGGCTGTGGCGACCCTCCTCCTCCCCCCGGGGGAGGTGGAGGGCGAAAAGGAGCTGGCATGAGAAGAAGATGGAGAGAGGCCTATAGAGAAAAAGAAGAGAGAAAGTGAAGCTTTGATGCTTAATGCTTCTTGAAGAAGGGAAGGACAGCAGAGATAAGCCTTTGATTCTCGTACATACGACGAGCTAAAAGAGAGAGAAAGAAGGTGAGGAGGGGAAAGACAGATATCTCCTTACAAAGAGACTCCTTTTATTAGAGAGAGAACTGAAGAGACACGGATTTGACTCTGTCTAGATAAAGAAGTCGAAGAGAGAAAGGGTGGAAAGGACAGTGTTTCTCTCCTGAAAGTCCTAGATGCATTGCAGAGACCCGGAGGACATGGATGAAAAGCTCAGGAAGAGGAGAAGAGAAGAAGAAAACAATTGAAGAAGAGCAGAAGGGGAAATACACACGAGAATAGCCAGGAAACAGACAGCTTTTTGTGGGGGTGCTACCCAGGGAAGTCACGAAAACTCCGGACTCAGACGAGAAAAGCTGCAACAAGAAAAGACCAAGAAAGAAAGCACACACACACACGTGCAGACGTTGCACTTGGAAGACAGATAAACAAAGAAGGAAGAGCAGCTATTCGTTTCTCCCTAGTAAGCTCCTCCTCCATCACGTCGGTACTCGTGAGTGAGCAAGTCCCCAGCGGGATGAAGGGTGTCATTCGGGTGTATGTACAGCTCAGATGGGAGACAGCATGTCATAGGTGGTCTTCCATGGGTTTAAAGAGACGAAGAAAACACTCAAAAGTAAGAAACATAAAGAGATTCACGCGAGGGAGTCCAACCTTTCTTCTCTTATTGACCCACCACCGTTTTCGATTCTCTCCCTTTGCATGCAAACGCCTCAATTAGATCAGCCGGGGAAAGCGTAAGCAGCCGAGAAGGTTTGAGTCGACAACACCCTCCAGTCATGCTCCTGAGAGCGGGTGTCGAGAATGATGCCTCATACACAGAACTTATGAGACATAGCGGCCTTAGCGTCTCCTCTTGCTTACGACTACATCGTATCTATGTGTCTATCTATCTATTTCTCTCAGACATTTCTATCTAAATCTAACGACCCCGCCTAGTACCGTATCTTCTGTAAGCCTCCCTAGTGTTGAATTGTTATGCCCTCCCCTGCTTATTTGAATACGGACACCATGAAGAAAAGGGAATAAAGGTGTCTCTGTAGAGGGAAGCATTACCACTCGAGTTCCTGCGACCAGGCTTTCTTCTACAAGAAATTGGCTGAAAGAGGTCGGCGGCAAAGCCATTGATGGCGAGGATCATCGGCTCCACAGGACTTGGAACAGTTAGCTACCCCTGGCTAGATAGATAGATACATAACTCCCCTTTTTTTCTTATTTCTGACTCCGGTATGCTAGGGAGAAGAAGACTCTTTCATTAGATAAGTGTCACCGTTGAAAAAGGCTTTGATCTACGGACTTCTTTAGCTTCAATGGATCGGTCCCCTCTTACGATAAACAAAGTGATCACGGGGATGATGGGCAACTCAGCAGGGGAGATGAGAAGATGTCTATGGACGTCTCGTGGACTTTCCTTTGCTTAGGCAGAGGAACGAAAGACTTCGAGGGCCTTCCTGTCGAAAGCAGCTTTCGGCTTTCTCGGAACTTCTGTTCACTCTTCTTTGACTTCCCTAGAGGTCTTTCTTAATGCCCGTCGAAGGAAAGAGAATCGCAAGTGAATTCAGAAAAGGGCAAATGTTGATATGATCATTAATGACAACCTTAATAGACACTACGACAGATCGGTGAAGCGGAAGCTTGAGGCTCCCCATACATACATAAATATTCCTATATACATACACACGTATTCATAGATGCCTACATAAACACACATTTTCATACATTCTTACACATACCTACCTACCTAGATACAAGACTACATACATACACAGAAATAGGGAAAAAGATACAAGATTAGGAAATAATGCGAGATTTGCCTTTTTCTCAGAAGATACCTAGACCTTTGATGCCTATACCCCTGGTCATTCTCTCTTTCCTTCCAAGTCATCATTCTCCTCATACACAGACAACTCTACAGCTCTCGATTCTTTCTTTCTTCTCAGATGTGTAAGGCTCAAATGCTGAATCGAAGTAAGTGATCGTGATGGTGCCTTCTCCCTAGCGTTTCTTCTTCCGGGGCAGTCTACCTCTCCGTACAAACCTTCTGGCCTTGAAATCTTCTTCTGTTCCTCTCTTCAGTCATCCAAACACAACACCTCGGGTGTATATACAGCACACTCCATGATCGAAACGTCAACCCTTCCTATTATCCTGCCCCTGCTAGGTACACCCGTCAGTCTGAACAGTCACTTTCCCTTCCACAAGCCTGTTTTCACCTTCCACTCTTTTCTGGCATCTACGACTGCGACATTTACCGGTAAGGTGCGTAAAGAAGCCATAGCTCAGAGAAAAGAACGAACGTCCTCCGCAGATTGCCCGCATTAGAATCTAGCCCATGGAGCCGATGACTAGGAAAAAAGATCTATCAAGTGTCGCTGACACCCCGCTCGGGTGGGGGTAGCTGACGGTAAGGGAGAGGGGGGGAGGCAAGGCCTAAGCCGACTGTTTCTGCTAGATCGTTCTTTCTTTATCACGGCGGTGTGTGACTTTTAGAGAGATCCTCTTGTTTGAAGAGATCCCTATCTAAGTCCGACCCGGGCTGGAGATAAAAATATCGAGAAGGGTCGTAGCAGTTAGGTCGTCGTTTCTACTAAGTACCGATGGATGGTGTATGATGGAGGGATGGACGGATGATCTCACATGCATGATATGATGAGTAGTATCTCCTCTCTACATAAGAATGCATAGGACTCTGTGTGTGGTGAGATCAGCATCATCATCATCATAGCAGTCTTGTAGCTCCTACTCCTTCTCCTCTTACGGGGGGGCTGTGTGTCTCTTCTAGCTTGGCTGGAGATCCTTCAGCTCAGTCTTGTTCGTCACACACATACACCACCCATGACAATTCAGGATGAACGCATGTGTCGGGAAGAGGAATCGAAGAAATGATGGTCTCCTTCTCGAGAAAGAGAGAAATGCAAGAATGCAAATACAACAGGAACGCAGACGCTGACGATGATGAGACCAGTCACGATCTACGTAGGAAAAGGAAGGAGGGGAGAAAGGGGGGGGGTGTGTCTCAAACACTGTACTCATTGATGCGAATGAAAAGAAGAACGAAGAGATAGGCGGTAGGATCGGCATCACATCTTCATATACAAAGATATATGATGAGATATGAGATATACACCACATTTATTGCATACATTGTTGTCTATGTATGGATGCAAGTACATCTCTGATGCTGGAGAATAGGTGTAGGCTGGATGAAAGACCAGCCCTCTTTCTCTGAAGCTCGTAAGCACTACATCCGATCACATACCCTCGCCCAGTTTAGCGAGGTCAATGAAAGTAGCAGGGTCGCAACAGTCCTCTCCTTGCTTCTCTTCTTCAGAGATTTCTGTTGTCGTCCTTCCTCCTCTTCTTTCTTGTGTTGTTTATGCTTTCTTCAACTCACGGAAAGCCTCAGCGAGCTTGTGCTCATCAGGGAGGTAAAACTGAAGGTCCATACATACATGCAGAGAAGAGAGAACAAGAGGGATTAACAACGACATCTTTCATCCTGTCTAGATATGTGATGTGTGTGCTGACTAGAAGAGCCTTCCTACAACGGCTACTCCAAGACCATCCACATCTATGCCTTCATATAAGTATGTTTCTCTCTCTCTCTCTGATATGCTTACATCATGTCTATCAGTTTCTTCTTTTCGAAGTTCTTTTGATCTTCTCTCTCTCTATACCTTTACACCCCTCAAACCTCCCCTGGGGTGTCGATTGAACTTACCGGTTCGAAAGCAAGAGGGAATGGAGTATCATATCCACAGAGTCTCTTGATGGGGGCTTCGAGGGAGAAGAAGCACTTCTCTTGGATCGCCGCTGCAATCTCAGCTGCGAAACCCATGGTGACGGGAGCCTCATGAGAGACGAGAAGCCTCTTGGTCTTCTTCACGGACTTCATGATGGTATCAATATCCCATGGAAGAATCGTCTGCAAATCGATCACTTCTACGCTTATGTCATCCTTCGCCACCATCTCTGCTGCTCGCAGAACACGATGCACTTGGGTACCCCACGCAACAGCTGTGATCTGGTCGAAGGGAGACAAGAGAGAGAGAGAGAAAAAGAGGAGGAGGATTGAAAGAGAAGAAGAAAGAAGAAGATAGGAAAAGAAAGAGGGGGGGGGGAACTCGGAAAAAGAGAGGAAGAGAGAATACCTAGTACACTCCTATGGGTGTGAAAAAGAGACAGAAGGAGAGACATAGGAAGAGAAACAAGGTGACTTGTCTAGGATTCCGAGTGAAGAATACATAGAACGAGAGATAGAGCTCTATAGATAGATAGATGTATCATTCTCTCTGTCTGTCTCTTTTTGTTTGCTTACGTGAGAGCCTTCTTGCATGATCTCTGCCTTGGTCAAGGGAAGTTCGTAGTCACCCGTAGGGACGTCATCGACGGCCGCACGGTAGAGGATCTTCGGCTCGAAGTAGACAACGGGATTCTCATCGCGGATGGAGCTAAGGAGCAACCCCTTAGCTTGATATGGCCCACGGGGAATTACAATCTACAGAAGACCATAGAGGGACAAAAAAAAGACGAGACAAGAAGAAAGAAAGATGAGAAAGAGAGGAAAGAGACGGATCGATTCATTGGGGAAGGAAAGACTGGGGGCGATGGATCGATCAACAGAAGAGGAAAGAAAGGAAAAAGAATCTCTTTTTCTTCTTCTTCTTCTTATGATCTTACCTTAAGACCGGATGCATGGGCAAAGTAGGCCTCGGGTGACTGAGAGTGATAGAGACCGCCATGACCGACGGCACCCCACGTGCATCGAACGGTGAGCTTCCCGCAGTTCCAATTCCCCCCACTTCTGTAGCGGAATTTCGCCGCCTCGTTCGCGATCTAAAGACAAGAAGAAAAAGAAAGAAACGTCATTATGATCAGATGTCATGTGGAGAACGTGTAGGTCCGTGCCATCTTAGATGTGGATGAATGAAGAGAATACTAGAACCGATATCGGCAGGGACGCCGTGAAAAGAGTAGATGATGTACATGAGATTGCTAGTGGCAGTGTATATACACTTGGCAGAAGATGGTGGGAAGGGACACATGGGACCTTAATGAATCGTGGCTCTCTTCATCTTCTTGTGTATCTTCTTCTTCATGAAAGTCCTTTTGTTTTGTAAGAGCCCCTGTCCTCACTTGATCAAAGGCAGGAAGAATGTAGTCTCCGAACTGAATCTCTCCAATAGCTGTGTAGCCCACGGCGGCCATACCAATACCAAAGCCAGCAATACCCTGAGAGAATGAAAAAGAAAAAGACAAAGAAAAGAAAGACAATAAGAAAGGAAAGAATAGTAGTAGTATGCTGAACGACAAGAGAAGAGACCGATCGATCGACAGAAAGCTAGATAGGAGAGAAAGGTAAGGGCTGAGCAGGAGTAGATCCCACCCACGTTTTGATCGGGTGTATGTACACCCCAAGAAGGAGAGACAGCGCACGCGACCGTCTTCCTTACATTCCTCTCTATTCACACTCAGAAAAGTAGTAGTAAGGATTCTGCTAAATCGTAAGAGGGAGGAGAGAACGCTCGACGGCATACCTGCTCGGAGAGGGGGGTGTTGAAGACTCGGTGCTCTCCGAACTTTTCACGGAGGTCGACAGAGCAACGGAAGACTCCACCGAAGGCGACGTCCTCGCCAAACACACAGGCTCTACAAAGGGTAGGAAAACAAACAGACAGACGTGGCATCGATCGCAGAAAAGGGTACACATAATAGATAGATCTAGAAATAGACACGAAACACATACTTAGACAAAGAGAGGCGTTTGGAATACTTGGGAGTCTTTCCTTGGTAAGAAAGAAAGGGACAATGGAGTCTATTCACCTCGCCGTATCCTTTCCAGACAGAAGCGAGAAATGAAGACAAAAGAGACACAGTGAGGCGAAGGACGTGTCGAGCTATGTTAAGAAGAGACAGAGAGCTAGTTCAACAGTAAGAACGAGAAGTATCCTGTTGTCCGAGAGATACTATCTCCTATTTTAGGCTCTACCACGCCTCATTTTGCCTACCGTCTACACATATACATACACACACGATGACACCATCACCTCAAGTGTACATACACCCGAGATTCTACTACGGCCTTATCTTTTACACATGGTTGTAAGTTACATCTTCACACCCTCTCGCAAACTCACTGACACCTCTTTCTAGACATCTTTCTTCTTCGCCTTCTTGCCCCTCTTTCTCTTCTCTGTCTCTTTCCCCCCCCAACTTACGTCGGATCGCTGTCGAGAGCGATATGAAGGGCAGAGTTGATAGCGGTGAAAAGGTTCATGGGAGTGGTGGGGCCAAAGTCTTTTCTTGACTCTGTGGATGTTTTACATGCCACAGTGAAGTCAATCGCACTGCCACCGACACATCTCTTCTGTTGGAAGAGAGAAGAGGAAGATGAAAGAGCTGCGACAGTAGAGGGCAAATGCTTAGATGAGACGGCGGTCCCCTTTGAAAGGAGAGAGAAGAATCGCTTTCCTAAGAATGAGGAAGAAGAACAAGTCGCCACATTGCTCTTGCCTCCTACCAATAAGGCATTGCCACCCCGAGAAGCTACTGAAAAGAACGCCATCTTTCTTGAATGCTAAGACAGTGAATACGTCAGATGGGGAATGAAGAAAGAGAAGATAGAAGAGCAAAATGAAGAAAACAGATAGATGAAGATGCTGGTAATTGATAGATAGATAAATAGAAGGAAAAAGGAAGAAGAGTGAGAGGAAGATGAAGAATGAATGTAAAAAGAGAGAGGAGAGATGCGCTTAATAATTGTGGTGTCTACATAGGCAGGCGAGAGGTGAGAAGTGAAGAGAGATCGCTTCGCTTCTTCCTGACAAGCACAAGAAAGATGGAACAGGTAGGTACGGAATGCCAGGGAGGAGAACTAGCCGGGGAAGGCATCACCAAAAACAAGCAGGAATCTATTCACTTTCTCTTTTTTGCTTTTTGAAAACGCGCGTCCGTCCCGTCGGACACATCGCCGTATCTATCTATCGTCGTCTTCGTCTCACTTCAGGTGTATGCGCATACACCTCGTCATCTCCTTCTCGAAAGCGGGGTGATCGGTCGATCACTCATCCGATCAAAAACCAAGCATGAGATAGAAAAGAAAGATGATCAACACCGATCCCGACGACAACGAGGACGGAGGCGGCAATCCCCAGGAATGACGGTGGCAGCACACATGCACCACATCATCTATTTTCAAGCGAAGCTCTCCAAGAGAGACAGATATGGAGAAAAGCCCCAGTTAGATAGAAGATTCAAGAGCAAGCTACACAACAGAAGATTATCCTAGTCGACGATGAAAGGATAAGAGCGCGGAGGTTAAGGAACTGCTGACGCTGACTGAAGCTGCGATTGCTTGCTTCGTCTGCGGCAGCTGTACATACACCGCACCACGTGTAGGGGACAGAATGAAGAGGGTGAACTCATAGAATGATGCTCTTTCTACAATCTCTCACGTTCTTCTCCTGAAAGAGATACCCTCCTCTTCCTTTTCTCATTCTCTACACGGATGCGCTATCACTCCTACTACTGGTAGTACCGACAGCATGCAGCGCTTCGCTTGCCTTTCAAAGGCCGTCGGCTGTGACCCTCTCTCTCCTTTCACCGCTCACAGCGCCAGCGGCAGTTGAGACGAGAGCTCCCTGCTTCTAGGGAAAGAAAAGCCCTCTATGCGATGAATGAGATGAGGTGTCATCCACAGGTCTCGGAATTAATGAAGAAAAGTTTTATCTCTTTCCTTCGGATGAAGAGAACAAAAGAAAAAACCGCGCCCCTCCCCGGTACACACATACATACTACTTGCGGCCGCCTGGCTGTAGCGCAGAGGCGAGCCAAACAGACGTTTTTACTCTAAAACGCATGCGCCTTCTTGCACCGAATCTACGGGGACGTATACATGGCCGCAGGAACAGTCCCCGTATTTAAGCCGATGTATAGGCCAGTCGAGGTGGTAGGCTTGTAGTACACGAAGCCGCCCGTTGAGGAACTGTGGCGTTAAGTGTCTATCTTCCTTGTATGTTTACTGCCAAGAAGAAGAAGACTGAATGGGGCTTATGCCCTCCAGGCCTACGAAAAAGAGCTTGTAGAACGACTCCTTTCTATAAAGAAAGTGTTACTTCTTCTTTCTCTCAGCGCCAATTAGTCCGTCTCCTCCTCTCGAGCTCTATCGATTCGGAGAGGTCAGAGGTGAGATAGGCAAAGGCGAAACTGGGGGTGAAGGGTGTCATTTTCCTCAGTCTTCATTCATACCACAGTCCAAGAAAAGACTCTTAGCAAAGAGCTTCGTAGGGTTCAAACTTTTTCTTTGTCGAAGAGCTTCCTTATCTAACCATAGAGAAAGCAAGCCACCCTTTGTTGGTAAGTTCCTTTCTTTCATCTTTCTCTCCTGATGAGAGAGATTGATATGGATAGA
>NW_027159156.1:0-256 GCF_002600585.1 Cystoisospora suis
AGGAGAAGAAGAAGCGAAGGAAGCCTCGAGAGAATTGAGAGAAATGATGAGAAATAGGAAGAAAAAGAAGATGGAGAGAAATGTAAAGGAGAAGAAGAGATTTCTCTTCTTTCGTTTCATGAGAGAGAGATTAAGATGAAGAGACAGACTGAAGAAAGCATGGGATAACTTGATCTGAAGTCGATCCACAGCATGTGCATGCACTTCCATCCTGTTGTCGCAATTGCCTTATAAGCCAGGCTATCCCTTCGTCTAT